>NC_056726.1:1643027389-1643189889 GCF_019279795.1 Protopterus annectens
ATTTTAATGTGTTTGACCTCAGAAAATTAATTGTCACCAGACATAGTCTTGTACAAATCATGGAATAGTTCAAACAGGTTCTGTTAGTAAATGAACTGACAATACAATAATTTACATATGGATTTATCTTGAGTTTTATGAGTCTGTTAATGATACTACAGCATGATATAGTGTTAAATTCCTTAGTTAAATTGAAGAAAGCTGGGTTCATAGCATTACCCTCATCTAATTCTTTTGTGACTCTTTCAAAGAACTAATGTATGCTTACTAAGCATGGTCTAACTTTTTAAAACTAATTGATTTAGGCCTACAATTCCCTTTGCCCCCGTTGATGAGGTCCAAGATGTTTTTCATTAATTTGCAAGTGATGCTTGTGAGGCTTAATGATCTATAGTTGCTATATAGTCCATTATGAAGCCTCCTTTGTACTTCATACTGACCAGGAAGCAGTACAGTATGTTATCTGGGCCCCAAAACCTGGTATTTTATCCTTCATTGGACACACTATTTTAAAGCTATTCCTCAAGAGGTACTGACTAATAACTTGTTAATTTCTTCTGAGAAAATTGATGGTGACAGAGAGGAGAAGTCAAAGCAGAATTTACCTGCTAGGATTATGACAATATCCTCAGGGTCTGAAGGGTGATGTTGCCATGGATAAAATTTTTGTAATGCAAAGTATTATTTCTGAATATTTTGCATAACTAAAGAATGTCTTGAGATAATCCTTTGCTGGCATTGCAAATTTTAGTTCATAATTATCTTTTTAGAATTTTATCATACTCCTCAGCTCTATTAACCATAATGTGGTTGAGTTTAGCATTCTGAATTTTTTTAGGTCTATGAGGTTTGCCTTTTATTGCATTGTTTGTATCTAGTTGATTTTCACAAAATGGGCTTATTCCTAAACTTGGGGATGTATTTGTGGAGATTTGGAACAGAAGTCTCTATATAAGAGTTCAGATAGGAGTATGAGGCATATGTGTCAGTTCTTGCTATATATCATTGAGGGTTTAGAGAATGTTGAACAATATCAATTTCAGCAGCAAACAAGAAGAAGTTGCCTTGAGTATTCTCTAAAGATAGCTGGGTTGGCTGGTGACTTCTAGTGGGACAATATGTAAAATATTAATACACAGTATCCTGATTTGATCGATGAGTATTTAAGAATGGCCATGAACCTGACACAGTCTTTGATGGTGAGATCAAGCTCAAGTTACATTGGTAACTCTAATAGAGGAAGGTACTACATGATCAAAATGGTTTGCAATGATGAAGGGAGTAATGTGTAAATTTGTTTGCTGAGGTTTAAGTGTGCTAATTCATGGAGTTGTAGTTAACATCCCCCAGAATGGTGGCATGTAAAACAGCAGAGAAGGACTCTAGTTTATTGGACACTGCCTTATGATTTGCAGTTACCATTGATGGGGTTATGTATCTAGGCAGGATGAGATACGAAGTCTTATTTATAGATGCTTGGTTATAACAGACTTCAAGGTCATTATACTGCTTGATTAGTCAATATATGGTAGTGAATCATACAAAAACAGACATGCCACTGCCAGCATTAATGCTATTTCGACTTGCAGGCCTAAATGACTGATAGACAGTAAAACCTGGTAAGGAAGATGTGCTGTCAATGTACAGGAACCAGGTTTCAGGGAAACATAAATATCCACATTTTGTAGAGCCTGGAAATACTTGAGTGACAGCATTCTCTTATTTAGGCCCACAACTTTGAGCACTGCTACACTGACATTTCCAGACTCAAATGTTGATTATTGGGATGTTATCTTGGATTGACTGAAATTGGCTAAAAAGGGCACTGTGGCATTATTAAGTTTCTAAACCAGTGTGTAAGAACCCTGGGGATTTAGGTACAGGCTAAATATGAAATAGCAGGAAATCTGCTTTCATCTTATTCAATGATGATACACATTGGACCACCTCAGAATAATACTAATAACTAATCTTATTATTTAAATCAATTTTCTGCAGCTCATAATGTAGCATCATTTGTGGTAATGATAGAATGACAGTCTTAGAGACATACTCAGAGAGATCTGTTGTGCCCATCTTTAGATCATCTATTGGTGTGCATTGCAAGTCATTCAGATTGACATGAACAATGGCCTTGCTGTATTCATACTTGAGGTGAATGGAGCTGAGCAACCAAACTAATTTGCTGGACCAACTAGAATTAATGGAAAATCATTTTAATGAAAAGGAAATAAAACAATCCACTAGTACTGCTAAACCAAAGAATTTTTTCACACACAGTTAAATGCTTTCATCTGAAACAATGATACAGACATTAATAGAACTGTGATCAACTACAAAAGTAAACCTCAACTACATGGATGCTACTCAAGTCGCACATACTAATGACTGACATTAAATAATCAATAATAAACAAACACTGCTTATTTCATTTTGCCAAATAACAACAAGCAGACAGAAAAGCACTATACACATTTCAAAATATAATCAACTTGCTTTATCAAAATAATTTATTTTGTATAATTTATCTAATTAATTATTTATATGATAAAAAATAATCAAATATTAATTTATCAAATAGCTCCTAATAAACTAGTGGACCCAAGAATGGCAGAAAGCTCCAGTATTTAAGAATGGTTTTATTAAAACACAGACATAAGCACTTTCGCAGATAACTGTGCTTTTTCAGATGCATTTAAAAAAGAATGTAACCTTCAATAAAATAATTAAACTTAAACATATATATGCTATCATATAGCATATTTATCTATGTAGATGTCTACTTTGTAGCTTAGGCCTAATAGGTACTCTGTCATTCAATCCATGCCCATAGTCACTTCTAAGTCTAACTATCCATTTAGCCTATAATTGTTCTGTAATGTTACTAATATCCCCCCTATAATGTCCTCAAATGTTCTACCTATTACAATAAATAAAAATGTATGTGTGTTATTAGTGGCTTGTACATGTTTAGAAAGTGCACTAGCATCACTCCTTTTATTAATATGGTAAATATGTTTCTTTATATGATCTCTGAGTGTCCTGTCTGTCTTTCCTATATAGAAACATGTGCAAGTTGTACATTGCACGAGATATACTATATGTTTTGAGCCACAAGTAGCAGGAACATTAAAACTGTATGTTTTACCATAATCAGGATGTATAAACGTATTATTTGTATGAATATATTTACATGCAAAACATTTGCCACAGGGTGTAGTATATTTTAACACACAAACTTTGGGCTCCTAAGAACAGAGGTGTCAAATTTACGGCACCCATGCAAATGGAGAATAGTTGCATGGCTGCCAAATCATACACCAATGTGCTGTATGAGCACATACACAAATGCATGGATCTCGCCATACCCAATAGAACTAAGGCACTCTCCTCAAAAAAAAAGGAAGCTGATCTGGTGCTCCCTGCCATAAACAAACTCTACAACAGAAGGAGGAAATGGATGCGGAATAAGGTGAAGTCTCAAGACTGGAAAAACTTCCTTTTTGGTCTCAACAAAAAGTTGAGATCCCTCATCAAATCCTCTAAAGCTAGCTATGAAAACAGAATTGCAGCAGATAGTAAAGACAACCACAAGGCCTTCTATAGTTATGTAAATAATCTCCATGGCAATACCCAGATTTGCTCTGAGTTACTGCACAATGTTACCTCCTATACCAAGCCAACAGATACTGCAAATATACTGGCAGACAGATTTGGTGCTAACTTTATCCCTCCCCCAAAGGACCAATCACAATACTAGTAGATGGCCAGACATCCAGTATTACTGCTGCACAGGCTAAAACAGCACTGTCCAAGACCAAAAATACAGCTTCTATGGGACCTGACAGTATCCCTGGCTGTGTTCTACATGAACTACAGAGTGAACTGGCACCTCAACTTTGTGCCCTGTTCAATCACAGCCTCACCTCAGGCTTTGTCCCTACTGAATGGCGCGAGACTGCTACAGTCATCCCTCGTCCACAAAGAAGGAGCGACTACAGACCCCAGGAACTATCGCTTCCCATTAGCCTCGATGGAGTCTGATATGCAAAGCTGTGGAACGAATCATCATGGACCTAATAAACAAGGATATAGGGAATCTCCAAACTCTGGATCTTACACTGTTTGGTTTTGTGAAGGGTAGATCATGCCTGCTCAACTTGGCTGATGACTTTGAGTCAGTCACTTGAGATGTGGATGAAGGTTGGTGGTTCATACAGCCTACCTTGATCTGGCCAAAGCCTTTGATGCCATTCCCCACTCAGGAATCATAGAAAACTTACTAAGCTAGGCATCAACCCCTATATAACTAGGTAGGTTGCAAACTGGCTCACAGATAGAACCCACAGTGTGAAAGTAGATGACTCCAAGTCAGACTGCTGACCAGTCACAAGTGGAGTCCCACAGGGTTTGGTCCTGGGTCCTCTCCTGTTTAGCATCTGCTTCTCTGAAGTCCAGGCCAACATGAAGGGACTCTGGCTGACAAAGTTCACAGATGATTGCAAGATGGGAGCTATTATTAACTCCCCAAGTAATGTTGACATCCTACAGCAAGGCCTCAATGAGACCAACGCCTTAAGCCCAATGCCAAAAAATGTGACTTCATCCCCTTTAGGAAAAACCTGGTTCCTTTGAATTACCACATTGATGGCAGTCCACTGAACACAGAAGGCATTATAAGAGATCTGGGAACACAGGTTGACAGCAACTTCTCTTTTGACCACCACGTTGTAACTGTGGTCAGAAAGTCCTTCTATGTGGCACATCTCATTACTAAGGGTTTTGCATCCAGGAAGAAAGAGGTCATTGTCTCCCTCTACTCTTCTCCCATTAGGCCAATCATTGAGTACAATGCCCCATTTGGCATGTGCCACACTAGACACCTGCAACAACTGGAGAGGCCACAAAAGTACCTCACAAATAGGATCCTAGGCCTTAAACAATTGTCCTATATGGGCAGACTCGAACAACTCCAACTACTCTCTGCCTCATATTGCTTACTTAGAGGCGCTCTCTGCCCCATTTGGCATGTGCCTCACTAGACACCTGCAACAACTGGAGAGGCCACAAAAGTACCTCACAAATAGGATCCTAGGCCTTAAACAATTGTCCTATATGGGCAGACCAACAACCCAACTACTCTCTCTGTTCCCATATTGCTTACTTAGAGGCACTCTCTGCTTGACTTACAAAACCATGTCTGACCTAGCTCTGTTAGAAATGCTACATCTAAAGAAATCCCAATCTCTCCACACCCCATGCTCCAGAGACCTCAACCTCATTACCACAATCAACAGAACATGCTAGAGGGACAGTTTCATAACCCAGAGACTGCTCATGCTATGCAATAGACTTCCCATACATGTCAAGCAGAGCACCTCACTGGCCCTCTTCAAGAGAAATCTTGATGAGTGGATGGAAAATAGAAAATTCACCCTGGGGATCACTCCAGTGGCTCTACTTGACAGAGGCACTAGGAACTAAGGTTGGGTGGCACAATGCCAGGGTAATCCTATGGGCTAGGCCTTTAAAGGCTCCAGGACCATTAGCCTAGTACACACCTATGAACCTATGAACAACTTCCTTACTTTTAGGATAGCAAAGGCATCTTTTTAATGACCTCATACTCTTATATACAAAGCATGGTCTAGAATCAAGCACTTCTTTAATGTCCCTATCTGTCAATAAAACATTCCAGTGCTTCTCAATAACACTCCTAAACATATGGTATGATATATACATTTAATTTTAATTATTTTAAGAGGTTAATATGTGTTACTCTATATGTGTGATGTATAGATGTTTGTAAGAGCAAGACATAATATGTATTTTCTGCAATTCTCACCTATGGTGATTTTTGTGTTGTTCACTTTAAGTAATAATTAATAGTAATCATGTGATTCACTAGATTGTTAAGTAGGAGTATTTATTGATGGTTACATTCTCTTTGAAATGCAGCTGAAAAAGCAGAGTTATCTGTAAAAGTGCTTATGTCTGTGTTTTAATGAAACTATTCTTAAATACTGGAGCTTTCTGCCATTCTTGGGCCCACTAGTTTATTAGGAGCTGTTTGCATTTTTATTTTATTTTTTTTTGTGGACCTGAGTGCTGGACAAGGATCATGGCGGTTGCTGTTTCTATAACTTAATTTAGCAATTATTATTTTTCACTTAGAATAGTACCAGAAAATGTGTAAAAATGTATCCAACCTCATAAAAAATGATTTATACACATATGAAACCAATCCAACCACAAATATATTTAAATGTATTAAATGTATAAACAATTAATTTATCTTGAAAATATGGTAGGTAATGAAGTAATAACAATGTTATAGTGAAAATGTTGTAACCAAATGGCTAAAGCTTTCCTGTCCTGATTTTTATGTAGTGAAGACTGTTAGGACATATAGGGAGAGGCTATATGAAAATATTTATGACACTGACAAGAAAAATATCAAAAAGAAAAAAATTCTAAAAGAATATACGAAGATACATTGACATATTTAGAATATAATTATGGAAAATATTTTGACAAAGAAAAATAATTATATAAAAGAAATCAAGAAAGAATACAAGAATTGTTATTTAAGCAAATATATTTTTATAATGCTAAAAGAAAAGAAGTGCTGAGTTATTTAAGCAATTTAATAAAGGATGGTGGTAGTGTAATGAGAGAAATAAAAAAAATGTAAAATGAGAACTAGAAAGAACTCAGGAAAGGACTATAATAGTGTAGTACAATATGTACAATAAATGTTTAAAAAAATTAGGGGTTAGAAGTAAAAATTAACCGGGGAAAAAAGAATAAAAGTTGAAAAAGGAAAATTTCATTAAAATGAGAATAGATAAAAAATAGGAAAATAAAAAGGGAAAAAGGTTTTTGAACCCTGGTTAAATTAAAAAGGCCCAAACACGGGGTAATTTAAAAAGGGGTACTAACCCCAGGGGAATCAAGCATAAGGGTTTGTGAACCCCCACCAAAATTAAAGGTATTTTAAGACAGAGGGGGGCCTTTGGGGGCCCCCCAAAGGCCCCCCAAAAAAAAAGGCCCAAACCCCATGCAGGGGGGCCCTGGGGGAAATGGGTGAATTCACAACCCCCATCCCCCAAAAACCAAGGACTTAAACATAAAAGGGGATAAAAGGGGAAAAACCTTTTTTTTTTAAATTAAAAGGGAGGCCCCGGGAAAATCCCCTTTTTTGCCCCCTACCAAGTTACAGTTTTTTTAAAAAATTAAGAAAAAAATTTTAGGGAAATTTTAACCAAAACCAATATTGTGGGGTTTTGGCTGAAGAGGAAAAGGCGTCGGTTGACCCCAAAACATAATTTTTAAATTTTTAAAATTTGAAATTAAGCAAAAATTTTGCATTAGTCAAAATTTTAAAAAATTTTTTAAGTAAAATGTAAAAAAGGGGCCCAAGTATTTTGAAAAAAATGTGAGATTAATAAAAAAAATAAAAAGTCAAAAATTCCCCCCTTAATATAATAAAGTCAAAACCCCAAGGGGCTGAAAATACCCCTGGGGGAAGCGGTTTTTAAAACAGGTGTAAAATATCCCGGGTTGAAATTTCAAATGAAAATGAGGGGGGTTGGGAAAAAGGGTTTTTAAACGGGAAAACTTGCCCCAAAAAACCCTAAAATTGGGAAACCATCCTGAAGAAAAAAAAAACCCAAGGGAAAAGGTTTGGGGGGTTGAACCCCAAAAAAAGTTAACCCGGAAAAGGTTAGAAAGCGTACAAAATGTTTTACACAAAACCAAACCTTTAAAAAGCCTGGTAGAAGTTTAAAATTAATGGCCGGGTTGCCCAAAAATGCAATAGAAAATTTTTCTAAAAACCAAACCATACAGTTGCAACTTAAAAGCAAATAGCAATATTGGGTGAAAGAAAAAAAGGAGAATAAAAAAAGGTTTTGTGAAGCGTAAAAATTTTCCCAAAAAGGAATCAAAAGGAAAGTGGGAAAAAGGGGGAAAACCCCATGGGGAAAAAATTTAACAGCAAAAGTTTTGGGTAGAAAAAAACTTCCACCCAAAAATTCCCATTAGGAAAGGTATTGCTTACAAAAATGGTTTGTTGGGGTTTCCAAATTTTTGGGTTTGGCTCCCTTTTCCATAATAAAATGAGGCCCCAACTAAATGCAGGGGGTTGGGGACCCAAATTATAGGGCTGGGCGGGGGAAAAAGGGTTTTGGAAGGGGAATCTAATCCCACGGAAACCCAAGGAAATGGTAGATTTTCCTCCCCCAAAAATGCAAACCTTGAAAAAGGGAAAGGGGCGGGCCAAAGGGGAACCTTACCCAGGGGAGGCCCGGCAAATCCCCGGGGGCCCCCTCCTGGTTTTCCATGTTTAAATGAAAAAATTAACCTCTGAAATGGAGGAAAAATTCCAATATTACTTTTTTAATTTTCCCAGCGGGCGGGTCCCGTTTGAACGGTGACCTAGGGCATGGCCGGGCCCCCGGTTTCCCCGGGCCCCAGAACCCCCCCCGGGGAATGAAAATAAAATATGGGTTTTCCAGTTAAAAAGGTTCCCAGGGGGGGGTCACTAATTAAAAAATTTGTGCCCCAAGTAACATGTGAGGGTTTGGTTTGTTGTTAAACCAAAATGTATCCACCTTGAAACCAAACATAAAAATGAAAAAATCTGAAAAAAATTAGAATAAATAGTCATTTTGCACAGGCGGGAAAAGTAAACGGGCAAAAAGGCGGGTAAAACAAATTTTTTTGTTTAAAACCCCTTTGGGAAATTTCAAAAAAAAATTACAAAAGTGAACTGTTGGAAAGGGGATTTGGTTAAAACCTAAATTTAAAACCCCATTTTTTCCAAAAAAGCCAAAATTTTGGTACCTTTTCCTAATTTTTTTTTAAAAAAAAAAAAGTGAGAGAAGTTTGAAAGGGTTTGGGGTTCCACCAAATTTTAAAAAGTTAAAAACCCCCTTTAAAAAGGGTTAAAACCCCAGTCATCGAATGAAAGTTGTTCCAGGCAAAAAAAAACCCAGCCAACCCCAGGGAAAACATTTACTAAACCCCCCTGGAATGGTGTTCCCAAAACATTTTTGTTTGGGGAAATATAAAAAATAGTAGGTTGTTTAAAAAAAATCCAATTTTCTATACAAAGAAAATGTCAAATATTTACCTAAACAGGGAGAAAATGAATGTGTTGAAAAAAATGAAAGGGTATAATGTCAGAAACATTCCAACCCCCAAACCCAAAGGGGAAAAACACATAAGGAAATTGGTTAGAAAAGAACTGTGTTGATTACGACCCCTAGTAAAAAAGAAACAATGTAGGAAAAAATTTAAATTTGTTAAAAATTTTTCTTCACCCACCCTAAAAAAAATAAACCTTTCCACTGAAAGGGGTAAGGAAAACCAATTCCCCCCCGGGAAATTTGGGGTTCCAAAACAATTTTATGACATTAAATCACGGGGCCCTGTTCATACACCAAACCTGAGGGCCTTGTTGCCAACAACAACCCCGGGCATTTTGGTTGGATTTGAAACCCTTTTCCAAATTATGCATTGTTATGGGGGAAAAGGGGGAAAAGGGGGGGGAAAGGGAAAAAAAAAAGGGAAAAAAAAAGGAAAAGGAAAAAAAGGGAAAAAAAAGTCATAAACAAAAAGAAAAATTGGGACGGGGCGGGCCAAAGGGAACCCCCTTCCCACCCAGCGGGCAAAAAACCGGAAGAAAAGCCCCAAAAACCACCCCCCCCGGTGGGCCCTGTATTTTGGGGGAAAAGTGAAAGGGAGGGGCCCCCCCCTGAAACGGGCCTGAACTCCATCCCCCTTTATGTGTGGCCCTGGGGTGGTTGGGAATGAGTGTCTTGGGGCCCCAAACCACAAAAGGCCAAAAAAGGTTAAAAACCTCCGGGGGGGCCTTCCCTGCCCGGCCCTAACAAAACCCCCCGTTTTCAGTAAGGGCACCAAGGGCCAATCCCAAAATGGGTTTTTGGGGAAAACTAAGTTCCCAACCTTTTTGAAAATCTTGTGGGCTATGGGCTTCGAGGATATCCAAAAAAAATTCCCATCCCCGAAAAAATTGTGTAACCCCCAACATGTTCTCCACCCCGGTATCTTTTTTTCCCCCTTTTTCCGGGTTAACCCCCTCCCCCCACCCCAAAAACCCGAAAACCAAAATTTTAACTTCCCCTAAAAAAAAAAAAAAAGGGGAAAAACTCTTACCCAAAAAAATTATAAAAGCCCCCAAAAATTTTCCAGGTTCTGGACATGTAAAAAAAAACCCAAGGCCCCCTTAAACCCCCGGGGTTGGAAGGTTTAAATTTAAAACCAAAAAAACTACACATGTTGGAAAAATCCCAAAAGGGCCCTTCCTAAAAAATTCCCTCCTCAAAAACCCAGTTTGGGGTTTCCCCCCGCCAAAACCCTCTTTTTTGAAACTTTCCAACCCCCCAAATTTTCTTTTTTTCAAAGAAAAAAAAGCCCCGGTGTGCCGGAGAAGGGAAAACTTTTAAAAAAGGAAAAATATTTGCGGGGGTGTTTCCGGCTTGGCAAAGCCCCCCCGGCCAGTCAACCCGTTTAAAAAGGTTTATAAAATCGAATAAAAACCCCCTTTAAAAGGTTTTCTCGGCAGCAAAATAAAAATAGTCTAAATTGGAAACAAAAAAGTTATACTTACCAAAAAGGGGGGCCATGGGCTAAAAACAAAACTTTGGGGGCCTAAAGAAAAACCCTAAAATTTTTTAAGGGAATTTGTTTTAATGGGAATTTTAAACAGTCCCCAAACCCATGGTAAGGAAAATTTACAAATTAGTTGGGTTTTGGGAAATTATTGTGTTGTTTAAAAAACAGTCACAAGGGGTGCTACAAAAGGAAAACCCACGGGTAGATTGGGCAACCCAAACCAAACTCAAACAAAAAACACTGTTTTGGGAATTTTTTAAATTTCCGGGAAAAGGAAACTGGGACTGGTTCAGGGAGCCCTAAAAGGGGTGCCAAATTTCAACTTACTGACACCCTCCAAAAATTTTCTAACAGAAAACACAGAACAAATGAAAAATTGATGTCTAAAAAAAACCTTGAAAATTTAACATACCAAACCCTTAAACCCCAAGAAAGTTAAAAACCGGGGCCCCAATTGATAAATTTTTAAAAAACCCTTTTGCCAAAAAAAAAGCCCTTTTAAATAGCCCACCCTTAAATTTCACATTAAAAAGAAGGAATATTTTACCCCCAACAGGCCCATAAATTAGTAAATGTTTGTTTGGTGCAACCCACCCCGGGAATTGAAAACCCCCAAAAAAGACCCTTACCCGGGGTCCAAACAATCCTTTTTGGGAAAACCCGCTAAAAAGGGGGAAGAAGAGAAAGGAAAAAAGAAAAAAGAAAAAAGGAAAGAAAGAAAAAAGAAAGAAAGAAAGAAAGAAAGAAAAAAATAAACGCGGAGGGAAAAGGCCAAACCCCAAAGGGGCCTCCCCACGGGAAAAACCGGGTTAATGTAAAGCCCCTATTTAAATCCTCTTGAAAACTCCAAGTGGGGGGGGTCGGAATTTTTTAAGGGATGTGCATAGGGAGGACAAAAACAAACCCTTAAAAGGCCCAATAAAAATATGGATGGTTTTTTTATTGAAAAATACCCTGTAGGTTAGCCAAAATGTACAATTTGGGTCATAATGGTTCAGAAAAGACTGTGTGTATACATATGTGGACCTAAAAAAATATATAAAATATATATATATATATATAATATATATATATATATGTATATATATATATATATATATATATATATATATATATAATAATAAAAAACATGTGTATGTGAAAAAATATGTATATATATATATATATATATATATATATATATATATATATATATATATATATATATTTTTTTTGCATATGTGTATACATAGATAGAGGGGGATGTAGAAATACATAGACAGATATAGTTTCACAGGGGCATAGTTTAGTCTAGGCTATCTGCAGACAGTGTATAGAATAGATTTAGAAACCCCTCTGTATAGGTACACAGTGAAGCCCCCCACATAATAGCATTAGTTTACTGTGCCTCTGTCTAGTAGTGACACAGAAAGACCCTGCTGTAAACCTATGATCTCCCATCCACCCCAAGAATGCACATGAAGATTTCAGTGAGGGTCTCTGCCTAACATGAACTGGGATCCTGTTCCACAGTATGGGAAGCCTTTAGTGATGGATCTGTCCCTACAGATGTCCTATTCATATGGGGCTGGGGTTTTTAAAATTTTTGGGGCTGAGGGAATTTGGATTGTATGAGGTGGAACATGTCCATCACTCCGATTGGACATGGCCTACTACATCAGGCACAGATCCCCCAAATAGACAGTATGCTATGGAATGAGCATGAGTTACTTTAGTCTGGCAGCATATGACATTTGTTGGCCCCTTGATCCTCCGGGTGATGTACTATGGGGTCCCCTAGCTTTTGCAAGTGCCAGGTGAGGACATACCAAATGGGGCATAGTACACAGTCATGGGCCTGATAAGGGAGGAGTATAGAGTAAAAACCCCCTTTTGATTGGATGTGAATCCCTTCATGATAAGGTGGGCAAGGTAGGAAGTCCATCCAACCATTTGGGCGTGGGTGTCAAATGAGAGGTCAGCATTGCACAGTGTCACCAGGTCCCCGATTATTTTGTCTGTACTCAGTGGGTTATTGTCTATGTGATAATATGGGTACCTTGCCCCCGGGTTTTGAGTATACTTTAAATGGCATGCAGTGTCCATGACTCCCACCAGTTGTTGGTGTCCGTGAGGCCTGTTAGGATGTATGTGTCAGCAGGTGTATCGCCAGGGGCCCTAGTATGCAGTCATCTTTGAACATTGTCAGCCCCCATCCCATGTTTTCCACATCTGAGAATAAATAACATGAGCAGTCCCAGGACAGCCCCTGTGGGACACCACATGTGACTGGCTCTGAGTCTGACATGGCACCAGTGGGGTTGACTATGGGTTTCTATCCTTAGCTGGTTTGCAACCCATCTTGTGACATATGGATTTACTTTCAGCTGTTGATATGTCTATGAGGGCCAGGGGGTTTATTGTTCGAATGCTGTGGCAAGTCCAGGTAGGCTGTATGGCCCCTTTTGCCCTCAGCAATGGCTATAGTGACTGTGAAAAGGTCAACCAGGTTCATAAGGCAGGATCTCCCCTCTACAAACCCAAAACCCCGGGTGGGATCAAGTGTCAAGTCCCCAATGTCTTTTAGGGGTAATAATGATCCTTTCCATAGTGTTGCAGACCAGGCTGGTTGCTTATGGGGGTAGTTACCAGGGTCTGTAGGGTGCCCCTGTGTGGAGTGGGACTACTGTTGCTGATGCCAGTGTCCAGGTACATATGCTGAAAGGAAAGGCTAATAGCATGTAATGTGCATGTGTAGCCCCTTTGCAGTTCAGAGCATGCAACCTGAAATCCCTTGGGTCCCATTGATGCTGTGTTTCCCTTTGGAGGGTGGTTCCCAGCTGGACATCTGAGATGACGGGGAGGTTACAGTCAGCTGGGATAAGAAACCCATGTGGGGGTGAGGGGGGGAGAAACCTGCACTGAACCTGTCTGCCAAAATGTTGGCATTATCTGTGTGTTCAGTGAAATTTGTCATGTGAACTAACTGTGAACAAACTGGGGGTTTCCCCACCCAGGTGTGTACATAGCAAAAGAAGGCCTTGTGGTTATCTGTAGTGACCATAGGATGTCCCTCTCATTGTTGGCCTTGCATGTTTGTGAAAAAACCTTTTCTCTACTGCTGATGAGATGCCTTCTTATGGAAGTATGCTCTGCCTGCAGTAGCTACCTTCTGTTGTTATACAATTTGTTAAATGCGGGGGTCCACCAGACAGGACGCCTGCCCTTGGTGGAGAGGGTCATGGTTATTTGTGATTGCATGATCCATGCATTCTTGGAGATGCCCTGTGGGCATATGTAAAGGTGTCTGCATTGTAAAAAGTGGTTACACTGGCCCAGTGGGCATTAAGGATACCAACTCAGTTATAAGAGTGTAAAGTCGGCATGTGAGAGGTTTCCACTGTAGTCTTTTGTGTTGTGGGGAGGTGGGATATGTATATCCAGGGTGATTAGTCTGTGGTCAGATGTGACTAGTGGGGGGTATACTTCCAGTGTGTAGCACTTTTCCCCATGTTTGTGATGATCAGGTCTAGTATATTATCTCCTGTTGTGGGAGAGGTGACTAGCTGTTCCATTGCATTTGACATAGTGAATTCAACCTTTGGGCTAGGGTGTTTGGGGTAGAATAATGCACCCAGTGTATTTTGGGGTAGCCCTATCCCAATATGATGGTGTGTGGTGGGACATTCATATCCTCCAATGTTTTCAGGAAGGCTGACTTGGTCCCTGAGATTGGGAGGGTGGTCTGTAACATCCTACCAGTTCTATATCAGGGTTGCCTATGGTTACCTGCCCCTGGATGGTCTGTGATGCTTCATGTGTTGCCACTAACCTGGGGTGTGTGTCCTCCATGAATATGGACACACCCCCTCCCTTTTTGTTTTTTCCTGAGTCCTGGGGCCAAAATGCATGATACGGGGTATAGCCTGGTCCCGCTGGTGTGCTCTCGGGAACCTTGAACCAGGTTCTCACTTACTGCACAGACTTTGAGATTGGTAGAATATGAAATTACAGATATTTTAATACACAATACATTATAGATATCTGTAGAGACACACATATACAGATAGATCTGACTGACAACAGATATGTCTGTATATGACTATCTCTACTCTCTGTCCCCCCCCTCACACTCACCCCTCCCCTGTGTCTCTCTCTCCCCCCCCCCCCCCCCACATCTATATGTATATATCTACATCTATATATAATATTTATATACATATATACAAACAGATATATTTTAAAAATAAAAAACAAAAAAATAAAAAATATATATACATATATATATATATATATACATATATATATATATCTATATATATATATATAGACTGTGTGAGTCACATGTGTGCAGATGTCTTGCAACAGGTGCCTGGTGTCACAGGCATGGAGTGAACACCAGTGTGGATACGGGAGTACCATACCCCATTCAAAACACTGACACCAGTAACCACCACATATGTACATGCCTGCCCACCACTGCATGTGTCAGGGGAACAGGGCAACAAGTGTACAATAGGCCCCAAATTGATATACACAGTACACTAGTCCTGTAATACCTGTACATGGAATGTGTCAGGGGACATGGTGTGTCAGCTTGGACATTTTCACTGTCCCCCTCCACACCCACAATGTCCAAATGGTATGTACCCCCCATGACAGCTACAGATAGGGGAAGGACACAGACATATGCAAGTAACTGTGTCAATGCACTCAAACACCACAGAGCGAAACCAGACTACCTACATAGAGGTTACCACTGCTGGATATACATAGTTGGGTCACAATGACAGTTGTCCCCAACCATGGTAACACCTCCAACATCCAAACACAAATTACCTATGTCTGTCTCCTTGTCACTGCAGTATAGAGCACATGGTGGAGGTGGGGACCCTACCCACAGATATGACATCCCCCAGTAGACCACACAGAATTAAGAAGCAAGGCCCCCCATGAGTAGATGTCAGACATCCCCCTGCTGAATGTTATGCGATAGGTAATATGCCATATGAGTCACCCTGTGTAACTTTTTGTAAGGAGCATATGATCATAACACATGTGTCAAAAGGGGGCAGGGTAGCATAACAGTATGCTGCTGTAGGCCCGGGCCCAAAAAACACACTACCTACCTGGGAGCAATGCACACCCATTAACACATTGCAAACGGAATATGTGAGGTGGAATGAGTTTTAGGACTGGGTGCATGTTGTGTACTGGTGTGATTGCTCACCATGACTGTCTGTCTGTCATGGTAGTGTGTGCCCTTTTGGTGTGAGGCCAAAACAGGTGTGGGGTTTTGGGATCAACACATACTACATTGCCATATGTTGTGCTGTGTTCCCCTGTATGCACTGTGGTGTAGGTAGGGTTATGGCAAGTAAGAGTGGGGCTTTACCAGTGAAATATGTAACGTGCTTTGTGTGCATGGGGTGATAATTTTCCCCCATACAGTACCTTGTTTCAAACCCCAGTGTGAGGTTGTGTATTGCCTGAAACAGTGTGACTGCTGCAATACTAGTCTGTTGTATGGAGTGTGCCAGGTACTGTTGCACAGTTGTATGAGCACTGAATCTGGTCATGTACATGTTCCCCCAATAGACAGACAGATGCTATATATGGTGTAAGTTATATCACTGCAGTCAAGTAATGTGTATTATGGGGCATAGTCTGCTGACAGATATTGCTGACATTTTTCCCCTTCCCCTTTTTCGGGGCATGGTTCACCAGCAACCCAGCTACTGCTCAGAGGAGGAGGAGATACACCAGAGCCTGGTGGGGTTTTTGGTTACTTTTTTGCACCAGCCAGAACCAGCAGGAGAGGGCTGCACTGTGGCAAGACCTGGTCCATGGGGTAAATGACATAGGCACACATAACCGGACATATGAGCAGGTCCCCATCACTGCAGTGATTTAATTAGAAATGCCCCACTGCATTTGGATATCCACAGGCACAGTTTGACAGGTGGGGGGGTGGCTGACATCCCCCTCACCAGACTGGAGGGACTACTCCTGAGTGTTGTCCCCAAAAAGAAAAAGCAACAAAACAAAAAGAAAAAATAAACATGTTTTAATTAAATTTGGGGGGTTTTTTACCCTTTTTACAGGAAAAAGGCCCAAGGACCCCAAGAAGGCCCGTGCAGGTAAAAAATTGGCCAGGGTTTTTTTATTTGGGAACCAAAAATTCCCTGTTAAACCAATTTTTTTGAAAAAGGGTTATGCATGTTTTTGGGGTGTTTTTTCCCCATTTTTTGGGGGGCTGTTTTTTTTCTTGGGGTTTTACCATTGGGGGGGCATGGGGTTTTTAACCTTCCCTTTTATCGGGCATTTTTTACATGTAAGGGGGGCCCAACTTTTGGGGGAAACCTTTAAATTTTGAAAACGGGCCCCATGCCCCAACAGTTTTTTTCCAATGGAAATTTCCGGGGCCCACCTTGCCCAAAAATTAAAAGGGGTCCCCTTTTTTCCCAAGGGTTCCCTTCCTTGGGTTGTAACAGCAAGGCCCGGGGCCTAATTAAAAAGGCCTTGGTTTTGGGAGTGGGGGTTAATTAACCCCCCTTTTTCCCCCCATTTTTTTAATACCTAATGGTTAAAAATTGGGGGGTTGGGGGACAGTAGTGCAAGGGTGTTTGGGGATCCCCCCAGGGTTGGGGGTTTGGGGCCGGGGGGGTTGTTCCCAATACTGAAGGGGAAAGGGTGGGGGGGCCGGGGGGCCCTTGCCCCAGGAGTGGCAGGCCCATGGTGAAAACGGGGGGAATGTGGCAGGGAAATGTGGGTCCGTGTGTCACCCAAAAAACCGCCCGGAACCAGGTTTCTGGTGCGGGGTTTGGGTGTCTCCAGCAAACCAACCGTTTCTGGGGAAAAATTTGGTTGGTACCTGTGTAATGGCCCCCTGGGGCCGGGGTCCTGCCCTTGGCAGAAAATTGACGTAACCGGGAAAAGGACAGTCTTCCTGCCACAAACACCTGTAAAGGGCCCAGGGTGGGAACGTGTGCTTTAATGCAACGGGCAAATGATCCCACCTAGGGCACCCGCAGGGCCACACACGCATCCGGGGGTTTTTGGGGACTTGGGTGTCCCCCCAACCACAACACAACATGTTTGGTTGAAATCAGGGCAATCAGGCATAAGGTACAAAATGTCGGGGGGGATAAAACCTGTCCACCCCGGGCAATTGTTTTTTTTGGGTCCCAAACAGGTTTGCAAAAGGGGGCACATGATTATTAAATATATGTTGAAAAAGTACGGTTTAAGGCATTGTGGGTTTTCCAGAAACCAGCAGCAGTAGGGAATGCAAATTTTTTTACCCCCATAGAAATTTAAAGTTTTTGCTGCACAGCAAGGGTGGTCTGTGGGGGGTCATGGGACGGGGGATACAACAATGTACATATTGATACTCAATGATGGCCATGTCAACTGCAAGTTGCATGCTGTCCACACACGACTCTGCAATGCAGATGTTTAGGATGTTGATATCTGTGCAGTACTACACAACAGGTTAAAGGGCTCACAAGAGCACACTAGCACTACAAGGTCACACCTCATACCATGCATGACAGCACCAAAAAACAGAACTAACTATGCCAGGGGTGAGAGTGTCCATACATGTCAAGGATAGTGTGGTGCCAGGACACCTCGCCTACATCATACTAAGTCTGGAACTGCTGAGTGAGGGCTCAGTGTCTGTTATTTGACATGTGTATTATTACAGGTATGAGCACTTGGGTATCAGGCCAGTTATTCAACATTTGGGGACTGGTCTATACACTTGTGGGGTTCTGGACCCAGCCCGTCTGACCTGTGAATGTCTGGGTACTGGCTTATAGTGCCTGCATATATGCACTGTTACCTACTGGAAGTCCACACCTTGTTTGTTGTAGCATAGTCAGGCCTGCTGACTGTAGCTTTGTTTGTATGCATGTTTGCCTGTTATGTTCCTGAAACACTGATTCCACCTGCAGTGCAGATATACAGTGCCTCTGTGGATCCCTAGTGACATCTGTTTGCTTACTGTACTGATGTCCATGTGTCACTTGACAGAAATTTACTGTTTGTCCTGTTTGCATGTAGCTTGCCTGTAACACATTGCATATGACTTACCTCACATTTGCTCAAGACAGCATTCAAAAGCCAGCACTAACAAATCAGGAGCACTACACCCTCACATAGTCACCTTGAGTACCTTGTTCCCCCTTGGCCCTATGTGTTATTTTGTATGGGAACAATGCTATGGTAGCATGTGCAAAGGTCACCTGTCAAACTACTCTCAGGTCCAGTTGGTGAATCTGTGAGTCATGTGGCAATGTTACAGCTGCCTCATGTGACAACCCTCCCCTTCCCATACATTACAACACATGTGAGAGATGCAACCACATAGCCAAACTGGGGCTAAGCTCTGTTTACACAGACTGGCATTCCCTGTCAGGTGGAGTGGGATACTACAGTGAATACAGTACCAGTCTCCCATAGACCTGCCACCACCACAATCCAAACACAGAAAAACACAGGTACATTATTGGGCCCCAGAATAGCATCCTGCCTGAGCAGCTGACACCTGCAAAGCAGACACACAAGCAAACATTAAAAAACAGAGCACATGCCCCCACAAATGTGTGCCAAACAGGGAGGCCATAGGCTGACAACACACCTGCTACAGAGGTACCTCTATCATACACTGGTCCTGCTCCCAGGCTGAACAAGGTGGGTCACTGAGCTGCCCTCGGGCACTATGATCCACCACATAACACAAGCAAAAAGTCACTCCAAGGCATGTACAGTATGACTCAGTCATTGTCTGTGCCAGTGTGTATGACCTCTGACACCTCCTGGACTACATGTTAGGGGACATAGGGGCTCTCTGAGCTTGTGGCACAGGCTGGTATGACCCTGGCCTTTTGGGGAGCATCTCACCCCCCCATGAATGCTGCCACAATTGTGACAGGATCACGGTTTCTGCACTTTTCTTTCAGTGACATTTAAAGGGGGTCCAATGCCTGTCAGTGTGGGATTACATGCTGGGCAAGCCACATTGTTTTTCTTGGGACAGCTTGCACCTGTCACCCATGGGCCATTGTATATTGGCAGAGGCTGTTGCTACACACTTTCCTTTGTATGCAAGGCTGACATTACATAGCCACCTACACAGGTATCACATGGGACGGGACACTAATAGCAATGCTACTCAACAGCAGCAGTGTAAACCTCAAGATGCATGCAGTGGAAACTGTCCTTAGCATGGGGGCAGCAATATCCTGCAGTAACAGACTCCTGGTACAAGGCTCCCAGGTGCACCATCAGTGCCAGGTCATTTCATACCATGCTTGTCATCCCCCACACACCAAAAAAGAACAGGGGATTTTCCAAAGGCACCTCAGATACACACCCCCCAGGTTGGTGGCACTGCACAAAGCATCAGAGCCTTTCCCTGTGCAACACAAAAGTGGGTTAGACTGCCTTCAGGTTCATAGCCTGGGACACACCCACTCCCATACCCAGGAAACCCACTTGGCCTTCCTGACAACACTGGGAATATGAGGTCTCTAAAACACACCATTATATGGTTTTGCAACCACCCAAAAAACAGTGTGAGCATTATTCTAGCTGCAAGACCCTATCTGAAGGTTCTTTCATTCATTCCCGCATTGCTATGGAACAACTTGTTACCACTCCCACAAGTGGTGACAACATGCTGACCTGTTCATCACCAACATGTGGACTATATGCTCCAGACCAATCATGTATCCCCCCTGGTGGGATGACACCATCTACAACCCCCACTGTATAGTCACATACCACATGCACCCCCCCAAAAACCCCATCATACAGTTGTCTGATATATTCCATGTATTCACATGGGGAGGCTTCACATGGGAACTCTTGCAGTTTACAGGTAAAATTGTGGTGGCCCCACATACATCATTTTAAATTTACATTACTGATATAATGTATGCCAATAGGGAAAACACACACATGGACAAACTGTGTGACAAATTTTCACATGGCATTTGTAGGATACAAACCCTACCTAACTATGTTAGAACTTGTGAGAGTCACATTAGCAGAGCATTTTGCATTACTGGGGGGTTGCTTTCTCCAGCTGTACTAATAGGGAGCTGACATCATCAGAGTTTAGACAGTGGAAAAAGCAGCATGTTTTTTGTAGTACTAGTTGCCAAAAGGGACTTTTTTATACACATGAATTGCACACACCCCCACACACCCCACACACTGGGCACTTGCAGGATTCAAACCCTACCTAACTATGTTATGACACTTGTGAGACCGCATTAGCAAATGCCTATTTGCATTACTGGGGGGTTGCTTTCTCCTGCTGTACTTATAGGGTGCTGACATCATCAGTGTTTAGACAGTGGAATATGCAGCATGTTTTTTTGTAGTACTAGTTGCCAAAAAGGGGCATTTTTTCACATGGAATTGCACACACTACCCCCAACAGTCCCCACACACACTGGGCACTTGCAGGATTCAAACCCTACCTAACTATGTTATGACACTTGGAGATGCATTAAAAGGCTATTTGCATTACTGAGGGATTGCTTTTTCCTGCTGTACTTATAGGGTGCTGACATCATCAGTGTTTAGACAGTGGAATATGCAGCATTTTTTTAGTACTAGTTGCCGGGGCATTTTTCATACACATGGAATTGCACACACTACTCCCCCAAAACAGTCCCCACACACACTGGGCACTTGCAGGATTCAAACCCCCACCTAACTATGTTATGACACTTAGAGAAGCAAGGGGCGCTATTCACATTACTTATAATTTTTGCTCCTGACATATGTATAGTGTGCTGACATCATTATGGAGGGAATGTACATCTGTTACTATCCATCAGTAAGGGGGAGAGCATATCTATGCATTAACTTTGTACAGGCACAGTGGCCTACTGTACTGTGGAGGCAGATGCCAAATACACTGTGGATAGCCTTCTGTATTCCCTAGGGACAACGGGCAGGGATTGACTCTGCCCTATTTTTCCTGTCAGATAAATATCTGTTGCTCATATACTGTTTGTGGGTCTTTATTGCCATAGCCTTCCCTTTTTATAAAAAACTTTTACTGTGGGAGATGTTTGCATATGGTGGGATCCAGTACTTTACTTATGTCTCTGTTGTAATTTTACTGTGTGCACTGGGCAGATGTCTGTATTGTGGGGGTTTTTGGTTTAAAACATAGAAATGCCAGATATGTGTGTGCAACTGCTGAACTGTGACATGGCCTAAGTGTGTGAGCATGCCCAGTTCACAGTTTGTATGGCTTCTTGACTGCCCATCTCATTTATCTAAGTGTGCGAGCATGCCCAGTGTGACCTTTCCTTATGTTTGGGGTCTGTGGGCCACCACATTTCTGTTTTTGTGTGGGCCCCTCTATATATCACATGTACAGTTGAGTGTTGGACATCAGGTTGTGTTCTTACTGCCCAACTGCTTTGTGTCTGAATCTAACAGGCATTATGCTGTGCCTGCAGGGTTGCCATGGGATAGTTTTCATACAGTTGTCAACATCCTTTCCTGCTGCCAAACAGTTGTATTGTTTATAGTGTACTGGTGCAAAACTTTCACTGTGGTGGACAGTATAAAGGTTTCAGTCCTATCACTGCTTGTAATTTTATAGTGAGCACACCAGACTGGTTGAGAGCCAGTTGTGCAGATATGACCATGTTGCATGTTCTTCAGATATGGACAGCTTTGTACATGATTGTCCGACATTATTAATGTATTCCACAACTTGTGTGGACAGTGACAAACAATGGCCATGTGCCCTAGTCCATTTGTAATGCTAGTCAGAGAGTGTTTGTCCTTCAACACACATTTACTGGTGTTTGCCACGATATATGTCAAGGTTAGTGTGCTGTCCTCTGTCTACCCTGACATACAGGTGATATCCAGGGTACACCTCCATCTCCCATCCAGTCATCATGATTCCTCTGGATGACAGTCACTGAGGGGCCCCTGGATATCCTGTAGTGGGGGGTTTAGTCGGGGTGGAGTGAGCTTCTGGGTTTGGACCAATCGTACAGCATGTCCTGTTTATGTCTGTGCTGGGGTTCAGGCTTGTCAGCTGCATAGGTCACCAGCATTCAGGGTTTACATGGTGCCAAATGTCCATTGATACCAGGTTGGTCATGGCTTTATACATCAGGCACAGTTCACCTCCAGCCCAGTTACTGTTTACTCAGGTTGGAAAACATGGCATCTGTTACAGCTCTGCAATCCTCCTGGTGGGGGGTGGTCTTTTCCCGTTGCTGCAGGTGTCTGCTAGGTACATCCCTGAAGGGCCATTGTACACAATTGTGAGGCTGCTGATGGATGACTGGAGAGGCACATTGACCTACCCTAACCAAGCTGTGCTTACCTTCATGATTTGGTGGGTATATGGTATATTTCTGTAACCACTACAGACACATGGTTGTCACATGCAGGATAATTATCACCTTGTGTCCCCAGGTCTCTTATTGCTCCTGATGTACTTACTGGGTTAACACCTATGTGGTAATTTCTGGCCATGTACTGTGTTTCCACAGGGGTTGACTATACACTATTCTGCATTTAGCTTGTTGACATGGCTGTGGCACCACTTGTCTGTTTCTATGTGTGACTTTTTTAGGTTGCTTGTGTCAGCTGGAGGGTCCGATATGGTGGCCAGTTTGTATCCTCTGCAAACCTGTTCAGACAGAGTCCTTCCATGTTGGCCTGTACCTATGTGACATATATGCAAAACAAAAGAGGTCCCAGGACCATGCCTTGTGGGATGCCAGTTGTACCTGGTTTGCAGTCTGCCATGGCTACAGCATGTCTGCCAGGTCAGTTCTGTCCTTGAGCTGGTTTGCAAAACCCCTCTACTTGCATAGGGGTTTATAGTTAGGCTGGTGAGCTTATCTGTACCGCCAACTAGGGGGGATTGTATGGAAGGGTTTAGCAAGGTCCAGATAGGCTTTTGATTACATTCCCCCCAAAGGGGTTGGTGCATGTTTCACATGAGTCAGACATTTTGGGGGAGGATCTGCCCTATGACAGCCACACTGGGTAGGGTCCAATGTCTGTAGGTACCCAATCTCGATTCATGGGATCCATGATCATCCTCTCCCTTACTTTGCCAACCTAGATATTTGGGGGTTTAGGGGGGATAGTTTGCAGTATCCATTCAGGCACCCCTTTTGGTGTGGGACCACTGTTGCTGTACACTGCTCTTTGGGTACATATCCTGTGGTAGGACTGATAGTGCACAGTAATGCTATTTGCTGTTCCATTCTTCTTACAGTACTTGTTGGAAAAACCCAGGACACCATCTGGTACCATTGATGCTGTGTGTTTTGCTTTGTGGATGCTGGCTGTTACCTCAGCATCTGCAATGTCAGGGGCCAGCACCCCCTGGGATAGATATTTGGCAGTTTGGTGCTGGTGGGGAGTTTGCAAAAAATCTGTTTTGGTAGGATGTTGGCAATTTTGTGGGTTTGGTGTATTGTTTGTGATATTAAGTGCCCGAGCATATCTGTGGATTATCACCATGGTTCCTACCATCAGGTAGGACAGCTGTGTGATAATCCTTTGTGTCCTGCGCAATTTGTATCATCATAGGTTCATAGGTTCATACTAGGCTATCTGCCCTGGCCTTGTTTGAGCATGGACAGACTTTTGTGGGTCTCAACACCCCTTTCAATGTGCATATTATGCCCATAGGGTTTACTTTCCCAGATGTGACACACGGATGGCCCCCAGTGTACACCTGCTATCTCCCATGCACTTCAAAGGATTTCTCTTGTTGAGTTTGTGTGTGGAGCTCAGCCTATCATGGACTGGGATTCTGTTCCAGAGTGTCCTGAGCCTCTGGGTTATGGATCTGTCCCTCCAGTACATCCTATTTAAACTATGTGTAGGTTCAGATATCTCACTGTGGTGTGTCTGCTGGATTTGGGGTTTCTGCAGTGGAGCATGTCCATTCATTCTGGATTGGGCATGGCCTTGTACATCAGGCATACATCACCTCTGACTGTGCAGTATGCTTCTGAATTGGGCTGTGGTTTCTTCAGCCAGGCTGCAGATGTCCAATGTTTGGACCCTTTATCCTGTTGGTGGGGTTTTTTTTGGGGTCTTTCTGACTGCTGCATGTGTAAAAGGTACATCAAATGGGGCATTGTTGTCACGTATGGGCCTGATAAGGGAAGGGTATGGGGCACAGTGACCTCTGATCT
The DNA here is from genome assembly GCF_019279795.1 of Protopterus annectens. NCBI lineage: Eukaryota > Metazoa > Chordata > Ceratodontiformes > Protopteridae > Protopterus > Protopterus annectens. The sequence goes on from NC_056726.1 coordinate 1,643,052,223, forward strand.
ACATGTGCATCCTTTCATATTAAGGTGGGCAATATAGCAGGTCTTCCTGGCCACCTTGGCAATGTGGGGTCACATGACAGGTTAATCCACTTGTGTCCCTAGGTCCATGATTACTTCTTCCATACATAATGGATTGCCACCTATGTCATACTTTGTGTGTGCCTTGTTTGGTATTTGTTGAGACATTCATACTCTGGGAGTGTCTTCAGGAAGGCTGGCTGGGGTACCTGGGTTTGTGGGGTGGTCTGTAGCAGGCTTCAAACAGGTACACAGTTTGAGACAGTGTTACTTGCCCATGGATAGTCCATGCTGCTTCTTGCTGTGGTACCAACCTGGGGTGTGGTTATTCCCTTTATAATTACTGGTAGCCACACTCCTATTGTCATGTGTTCCATGTTTTGGAGCTGTAGAGCATGGTATGAGGCATAACCTGGTAGTATTAGGGTGCTCTTCTGGGCCTTGCCCAGGTTTCTGTTACAGAACACATATTACCATTCTCCATGCTGTGGTGGGTTTGGTCTGCATGCACCTTGCAGGTTAGACTTCTGGCATTGGGTAGCATTACGCCCCGGTTATTATCCCTTGTGCTACCTATGGTTTGGGGGGTTTGTGTTTCCAGCCCTTTCCTATTCAAAGGGACAGTGGGGTGACAAACAGCCTTTGCCAGTATCCCAAAACAGCCAGGTGTGCTGGGTGCCACCCCAGCAGGTGGGGCATCATGTCTTGCTCAGCATGTCCCCCCTTGCCCCCAACAGCAATACCTTAGCCAATTATTGTACTTGATCTTGTTGTCTTCATAGGGGGCATCATGCTTGGTGAGGGTGAGATGTTAGGTTGGGTCTTCATGTTTGCATATACTAGAAGGTGTTACATTGCTTAACACATGGCAATCATGCCTCAGGTGGTGCTGCAGGGCTGCCTCCATTGGATGCACATACTACACTCCCCGTACATGTTTGAGAGCAGGTTGTGTCATGTTAGGCATCCCTGTTACTATATGAGTGAGTCAGGGAGGGGTATCATTCCCAGGGTTCCTACTGAGCCAGTGTATGTGCTATGCATTGCCTCTTTGCCAAGGCCAGGGCATACTGGGCATGCCTCCTTCTGCCTACTGGGGCAGGCTCAGGTTGTTCCTCCTCCGAGTCACGCTCTGCCTGTGATGGCCTTGGCAATGGTGGGGGGCTGTTTGGCCCGGCCCTATGCTGGTCCTGCTGCAGCTGTTTTCGCAGGGTCATATTATGTAGCATAGCACATACCATGACAATTTGGGTACATGTAGTTGGTGAGTACTGCAAGGCTCCACCAGATGTGTCCAGGCACCGGAACCATGACTTGAGCAGCCCAAACACATCTATTACAAAGTGTTTGTGTGTCCTCATTATGGCGTTCCCGTTCAGGTGTGTGTGCTTTCTGATGGGTGTCATCAGCCACGGCTCCAGTGCATAACCTGCATCCCCACTAGGTGCCATGTGGGATGTCCCCATTGGCAAATGTCTGGTACAGCTGCATCAAATGCCACATATGGGAAGCATCGTAGCTCCCCGGGCAGCCAGCACACACATGCATTATTATGGCCTGGGCCCCAAAACCTGGCAGTTGATGGAGGGAAGCCCTTGCGGTTAATGTAGGCCCTACCCCTCACCGGCTGGTGCTTTGATGCATTGGGGCAGTTTTCACCCACTACCTCAGGGTATTCCGCTATTTGTGGAAGAGACATATTGCTGGCCAATACCTCACGGGCATTGGGGGAAAAATACATGATCACCCACATGTGCTGACATGGCATCCAGGAACCGGTGCAGTACCCTGGAGGCTGATGCCTGTGATATCCCCATCATATCACCAGTTGGTCTCTGGAAGGTACCTGTTTCTAGTATTCTTAGGCCAACACATACCTTGGTTTCCACTGGGATGGGTTCCCCTCTGTTGGTTCTGTGTGTGGGGGCCTGCACAGCTCAACAATTTGCTGCAGGAGGTCTCTGTCCCCTCTATAGGGTCCACTATCTCCAGCTCATGTAACCCCTGGTAGGTGACCCTGGGCCTGTACACTCTTCTCCGTCTCCTCACTGTGGGTTGTCTGGCAGCATTTCCATTGTCACCACCCCCAGCAAGTCTCCTATGTCTCCTTATACAGCTATGGCAGCCCCTAGCATGTTTGGTCTGAGTGCAGCTTTTCAGTTTTCACTTCTAAAGCTTACTCCTGTCTTGCAGTGTCTCTTGAGAGAAACATACTGCAATGCTGTTTGCAGTGTTTTAAGTGCTGGGCTGGGCTTGTATTCTGCCTGTTAATTGCCTGCTTCTAATTGTTTTCACCTGCTACCTCTACAGGGATTCCCTGCTAGTTTCCTACTATTTCTTTTGCTTCCTTTTCCCTCTGTTTCCTCAGGGGAGCGCGCATACCAGGCCCCTCACAGGGGACCACACGGGACACATGCTTACGGACTAGAATCTGCTTATTCAGGGGTTTAAAAAACCACACCAGCAAAAAAGGTTTACAGATCTTTAAAAGGCTCCTACATGCTTACTCTGCCTTAAAGCCACCTTTTTAACGGGCCCCCCAGGGACGCCCCCGATGCCCTACAGCAAGAAACTTTGGTGTTGGCCACAGTGTACACCTTCCATTTCTTGACTTTCCCATGCTTATCTGTTGACACCCCCTTTTTCTGTGTGATTGAATTTTCACATACCACTTTGCTCCAATGAGCTTGTTTTTTCCCGACATTCCCCCCGTGATGTCACCTATCTCCTACTCTGTTACTCCCCTTATCTAACTCTTACACTACAGGAATGTGCTCATTTGCTATGTGACAGTGTGATTCACTATCCTACCATTTATTTAAAAGATTGCCTACTAATGCTTAGTTACATGTCTTACACTAGCTTCCCCTTAGCAACCACTAAAGGTGGCCATGTTGTTTTTGGTCTGCTAGTTTTGCATTGCAAATCCATGCTTTCATAAAACCCACATTTGTGGGTTTCAAAACCCTTATTTTAGTTTTAAAAGTGCAGCCCGTTTGGGGGGCTGGTTTTTAAAAATCGCCGATCTTCAAAAAAAATTTTCATGTTTGCCAAACCACAATTTTGGCCCTTGGGTGCTGTTAAATTTTCACACTTTATTTGGAGCTGTCATGGCTCGGGGTTATTTGCAAAATACTCAGTTGTCAACTGAGTACATTTCTGCACTAACACAACTCTTAAAGGCTGGTTTCAGCCGGGATCGCTAATCTACCTCATCCCTGCCTTCGGGTGCAAGTGGGGTGATTAGCATATCCCCCCCCATGAAAAAGTGTTTAGCTTCTTACATGGGATTTGGGGTGTTCCTGGATGGATCTGCATGGAGTTTTACACCCCTTAGACTCCAACCATCGTGAATCCTGCCCATGGCAGCTGCAGGACCAAAAATGTATTTCTTGGCAAATATATCTTAAAGATTTTCGAATAGTTAACTGATGGTTTAATTATGTAGTGGAATACTTAAATTCATATGGAAGAAGGAATATTGGTTTGAAGACTTAAAATATTGAATTATAATGATTATAAGATAATTATGTTTTTGCTAAAAGGTATGGAAGATGGTGTATAAAAAAAATGGGTAAAATTGTTTCATTAGAGAAATTTGGATGGTGTGGCTATTGTAGGCCTTAATAAAGCATTTGATACAAATTTGGGCATGACATCTTATTAATTGAAAGAATATAATTTTGAGAAAGTTGTTATGTATCCAGTTTTACTTATAAATGGGTGGTTAAACCGGGGACTGAATAATGGGGTAAGACAGGGATTCCCCAAAGAGTTTTCTCTTTACTTAGGGATGAATGTGATAACATGTTTTTTAAAAGTGAGATATAAAATTGAATGTTTAAAATTCCAGTTCTATAAAAATGCCTGCATTATAATAATTAAAAAAAAATTTATGAAGTAATAATTTGTTTTTTAAAAGGGAAAACTTTAAAAAAGGTTAAATTTATGTAATTTTAAAAATATACAAATTTTTCAATGTGGAAAGTCTGTGTTAGGTATAACATTTTTATAGATGTTAGTTCAATGGGCAAAACCCAAAAGAAGTAAAAAAACCGTCTTTTTTTTATAACAAAACATTCAAACCTATTTGTTAAATTCAGTACATTGGGGAAAAAAGCAAGTGCATTTTTTTGCCAAAAGCATCTGAAATGGAATTTTGCAATTATTTCTTCCATTTATATGGGGTTTTAGATTCCCATAAAAAAGGAGTTTTTATCTATGTAAATAGAAAGGAGGCTTTTTTTAAATTAACCCAATTTAAAAATACAAAAAATTTTTTTCAAAAAAAATTAAAAATTTTATAAAATGGTTTTTAAAAAAAGGGGGAAAAAAACAAAAAAAATTTAAAAATATGAAAAAGGAAAAAAATTTTTGTAAAATTTGAAAAAAAAATAAAAATAAAAAAGAAAAATTTGGTCATCAGCATTCAGTGTTTACATGATGCCACATGTCCATTGATACCAGGTTGGTCATGGCTCTATACATCAGGCACAGTTCACCTCCAGCCAGGCAGTATGGCACTGTGTGCAGCTCCAGTTACTTTACTCAGGCGACACATGGCATCTGTTACAGCTCTGCAATCCTCCTGGTGGGGTATTTGTGTGGTCATTCCAGTTGCTGCAGGTGTCTGCTACGGTACATCCCTGAAGGGCCATTGTACACAATTTTGAGGCTGCTGATGGATGACTGGAGACGCACATTGACCTACCCTAACAAAGCTGTGCTTACCTTCATGATTAGGTGGGTATATGGTATGTTTCTGTAACCACTACAGACACATGGTTGTCACATGCAGGATATGTATCACCTTGTGTCCCCAGGTCTCTTATTGCTCCTGATGTACTTACTGGGTTAACACCTATGTGGTAATTTCTGGCCATGTACTGTGTTTCCACAGGGGTTGACTATACCCTATTCTGCATTTAGCTTGTTGACATGGCTGAGGCACCACTTGTGTGTTTCTGTGTGTGCCTTTTGTAGGTTGCTTGTGTCAGCTGGAGGGTCCGATATGGTGGCCAGTTTGTCATCCTCTGCAAACCTGTTCAGACAGAGTCCTTCCATGTTGGCCTGTACCTATGTGACATATATAGCATACAAGAGGGTTTCCAGGACCATGCCTTGTGGGATGCCAGTTGTACCTGGTTTGCAGCCTGCCATGGCTACAGCATGTCTGCCAGGTCAGTTCTGTCCTTGAGCTGGTTTGCAAACCATCTACTTGCATAGGGGTTTATAGTTAGGCTGGTGAGCTTATCTGTACCGCCAACTAGGGTATTGTATGGAAGGGTTTAGCAAGGTCCAGATAGGCTGTGTGATTGACATTCCCCACATCGCTGGGCTTGGTGCATGTTTCACATGAGTCTGATATGTGTACGGGTCAGGATCTGCCCTATGACAGCCACACTGGGTAGGGTCCAATGTCTGTAGGTACCCAATCTCGTTATTCATGGGATCCATGACCATCCTCTACATTACTTTGCCAACCTTAATATTCGGGGTTGAGGGGTGATAGTTTGACGTATCCATTCAGGCACCCCCTTTGTGGTGTGGGACCACTGTTGCTGTACACCGCTCTTTGGGTACATATCCTGTGGTAGGACTGATAGTGCACAGTAATGCTATTTGCTGTTCCATTCTTCTTACAATACTTGTTGGACACAACCCAGGACACCATCTGGTACCATTGGTGCTGTGTGCTGTGCTTTGTGGATGCTGGCTGTTACCTCAGCATCTGCAATGTCGGGGGGCCAGCAATCTCCTGGGATAGATATTTGGCAGTTTGGTGCTGGTGGGGAGTTTGCAAAGAATCTGTTAGGTAGGATGTTGGCAATGTATGTGGGTTTGGTGTATTGTTTGTGATATTATAGTGCTTCAGAGCATATCTGTGGATTACCACCATGGTTCCTACCATCAGGTAGGACAGCTGTGAAATAATCCTTTGTGTCCTGCACAATTTGTATCATCATAGATTCGTAGGTTCATACTAGGCTATCTGTCCTGGCTTTGTTTGAGCATGGACAGATTGTGTGTGGGTCTCAACACCCCTTGCAATGTGCATATCATGCCCACGTAGGGTTTACTTTCCTAGATGTGACACAGGGATGGCCCCCAGTGTACACCTGCTATCTCCCATGCACTTCAACGGATTTCTCTTGTTGAGTTTGTGTGTGGAGCTCAGCCTATCATGGACTGGGATTCTGTTCCAGAGTGTCCTGAGCCTCTGGGTTATGGATCTGTCCCTCCAGCACATCCTATTAATCTATGTGTAGAGTTTCAGATATCTCACTGTGGTGTGTCTGCTGGATTTGGGGTTTCTGCAGTGGAGCATGTCCATTCATTCTGGATTGGGCATGGCCTTGTACATCAGGCATACATCACCTCTGACTGTGCAGTATGCTTCTGAATTGGGCTGTGGTTTCTTCAGCCAGGCTGCAGATGTCCAATGTTTGGACCCTTTATCCTGTTGGTGGGGTTTCATTTGGGGTCTTTCTGACTGCTGCATGTGTAAGGTAAGGTACATGCGGACTGGGGCATAGTTGTCACGTATGGGCCTCATAAGGGAAGGGTATGGGGGCACAGTGACCTCTGTAGCTCTACATGTCCATCCTTTCATATTAATGTTTGCAATATAGCAGGTCTTCCTGGCCACCTTGGCAATGTGTATGTCACATGACAGGTTACCGTCCACTTCTGTCCCTAGGTCCATGACTACTTCTTCCATACATAATGGATTGCCACCTATGTCATACTTTGTGTGTGCCTTGTTTGGTATTTGTTGGGACATTCATACTCTGACGTGTCTTCAGGAAGGCTGGCTGGGGTACCTGGGTTTGTGTGTGGGGTCTGTAGCAGGCTTCAGACAGGTACACAGTTTGAGACAGTGTTACTCGCCCATGGATAGCCCATGCTGCTTCTTGCTGTGGTACCAACCTGGGGGTGTGGTTATTCTTGATAATTACTGGTAGCCATACTCCTATTGTCATGTGTTCCATGTTTTGGAGCTGTAAAGCATGGTATGAGGCATAACCTGGTAGTATTAGGATGCTCTTCTGGGCCTTTCCCAGGTTTCTGTTACAGAACACATATTACCATTCTCCATGCTGTGGTGGGTTTGGTCTGCATGCACCTTGCAGGTTAGACTTCTGGCATTGGGTAGCATTACGTCCAGGTTATTATCCCTTGTGCTACCTATGTTGGTGGGTTTGTGTTTCCAGACTTACCTATTCCAGGCACAGTGGGGGTAACAGCAGCCTTTGCCAGTATCCACACAGCCAGGTGTGCTGGGTGTGTGCCACCCTAGCAGGTGGGGCATCATGTCTTGCTCAGCATGTCCCAGGCTGTCAGCCATGTGTTCCCACTAACAGCAATACCTTAGACAATTATTGTACTTGATCTTGTTGTCTTCATAGTGTGGCATCATGCTTGGTGAGGGTGAGATGTTAGGTTGGGTCTTCATGTTTGCATATACTAGATGGTGTTACATTGCTTAACACATGGCAATCATGCCTCAGGTGGTGCTGCAGGGCTGCCTCTGTTGGATGCACATACTACACTCCCTGTACATGTTTGAGAGCAGGTTATGTCATTTTAGGCATCCCTGTTACTATATGAGTGAGTCAGAGAGGGGTATCATTCCCAGGGTTCCTACTGAGCCAGTGTATGTGCTATGCATTGCCTCTTTGCCAAGGTCAGGGCGTTCTAGGCATGCCTCCTTCTGCCTACTGGGGCAGGCTCAGGTTGTTCCTCCTCCGAGTCACGCTCTGCCTGTGATGGCCTTGGCAATGGTGGGGGGCTGTTTGGCCCGGCCCTATGCTGGTCCTGCTGCAGCTGTTTTAGCAGGATCATATTATGTAGCATAGCACATACCATGACAATTTGGGTACATGTAGTTGGTGAGTACTGCAAGGCTCTACCAGGTGTGTCCAGACACTGGAACCATGACTTGAGCAGCCCAAACACACGCTCTATTACATTACGTGTTTGTGTGTGTACCTCATTATGGCGTTCCTGTTCAGGTGTGTGTGCGTTTCTGATGGGTGTCATCAGCCACGGCTCCAGTGCATAACCTGCATCCCCCACTAGGTGTCCATGTGGGATGTCCCCATTGGCAAATGTCTGGTACAGCTGCATCAAATGCCAGATATGGGAATCATGGTAGCTCCCAGGGCAGCCAGCACACACATTCATTATTATGCCCTGGGCATCACACATGACCTGGCAGTTGATGGAGGGGAAGCCCTTGCGGTTAATGTAGGCCCTACCCCGCTCACCGGCTGGTGCTTTGATGCGTATGTGCGTGCAGTCTATTGCACCCACTACCTCAGGGTATTCCGCTATTTGATGAAAGAGACGCATATTGCTGGCCAATACCTCACGGGCATTGGGGAAATATACATGATCACCGACATGTGCTGACATGGCATCCATGAACTGGTGCAGTACCCTGGAGGCTGATGCCTGTGATATCCCCATCATATCACCAGTTGGTCTCTGGAAGGTACCTGCTGCTTGTATTCTTAGGCCAACACATACCTTGGTTTCCACTGGGATGGGTTCCCCTCTGTTGGTTCTGTGTGTGAGGCGTGGCCTGCACAGCTCGACAATTTGCTGCAGGAGGTCTCTGTCTACTCTACAGCGCTCCACTATCTCCAGCTCATGTAACCCCTGGTAGGTGACCCTGGGCCTGTACACTCTTCTCCGTCTCCTCACTGTGGGTTGTCTGGCAGCATTTCCATTGTCACCACCCTCAGCAAGTCTCCTATATCTCCTTATGACAGCTATGGCAGCCCCTAGAATGTTTGGTCTGAGTGCAGCTTTTTCAGTTTTCACTTCTAATAGCTTACTCCTGTCTTGCAGTGTCTCTTGAGAGAAACATACTGCAATGCTGTTTGCAGTGTTTTAAGTGCTGGGCTGGGCTTGTATTCTGCCTGTATAATTGCCTGCTTCTAATTGTTTTCATCTGCTACCTCTACAGGTATTCCCTGCTAGTTTCCTACTATTTCTTTTGCTTCCTTTTCCTCTTTGTTTCCTCAGGGGGAGCAGCGCGCATACCAGCGAAAACACGTTCAAAGTGGCTACCACACGTGCACACATGCTTACACGGACTAGAATCTGCTTATTCAGGGTAAAACACGTGCACACCAACGCAAACAAGTTTACAGATCTTTACACAGGCTCCTACATGCTTACTCTGCCTTACACGCGCGCACTCTGCATTAATCGTGCCTCCCAGCACGCACACGCCCGCATGCACATACAGCAAGAAACTTTGGTGTTGGCCACAGTGTACACCTTCCATGTCTTGACTTTCTCATGCTTATCTGTTGACACTCCTCTTTTTCTGCTGTGTGATTGATATGTTTCACATACCACTTTGCTCCAATGAGCTTGCTTTCTTCCTGACATTCCCCCCTGTGATGTCACCTATCTCCTACTCTGTTACTCCCCCTTATCTAACTCTTACACTACACGGACTGTGCTCATTTGCTATGTGACAGTGTGATTCACTATCCTACCATTCATTTACATAAGATTGCCTACTAATGCTTAGTTACATGTCTTACACTGAGCTTCCCCCCTTAGCAACCACTAGACGGTGGCCATGTTGTTTTTGGTCTGCTAGTCTCTGCATTGCAAATCCATGCATTACATAAAACCCACATTTGCGGGTTTCTAACCTTCAATTTTCAGTTTTACATAATGCAGCCCGTTTGCACGGGGCTGCGCTGCGCTTAAACATCGCCGATCTTCAAAAAAAAAATTCTTTTTTTTCATGTTTGCATCGCCATTGGCATGCTGTCTGTGGCATTTGCACACTTTATTTGGAGCTGTCATGGCTCTGTTGTGTTATTTGCAGTAACGTACTCAGTTGTCAACTGAGTACATTTCTGCAACTAACACAACTCTTACACGGACTGGTTTCAGCTTCGTGGATCGCTAATCTACCTCACTCACATGCCTTTCGGCTGCAAGTGGGGTGATTAGCATATCCACACCCTGCCCATGAAAGAGTCGTTTTAGCTTTCTCTTACATGGGATTTCGGGCTGTTCCTGGATCGCGATGGCTGCATGGAGTTTTACACGGCTCTTAGACTCCGTGCAAACCATCGTGAATCCTGCCCATAGAGTCAGCTGCAGGACCAGATGGAATGTATAAAAAAAATTAAAGGCTTGGCAAATATATCTTAAAGATTTTACATGAATAGTTAACTGATGGTTTAATTATGTAGTGGAATACTTAAATTCATATGGAAGAAGGAATATAGAAGAAAATTAAAAAATGAAGACTAATAGTATTGAATTATAATGATTATAAGATAATTATGAAAATAATAAAAAATTTGAAACTAAAATGGAAAATATGGAAGATGGTGTATATAAAATAAGGGGGAATGGTAGTCAAGAATTGCTATTGACAGTTAGAGAAATTGTGGATGAAATAAGTAAAAGAAAATAAAGAAGAAACAAAAATATTGATAGGAAACCTTAATAAAGCATTTGATACAATTGGACATGACATCTTATGGGTAATAATGAAAGAATATAATCTAATTGAGAAAGTTAGGAAATTATGTATGCCAGTATATAAAATACTTATAAATGGCTGGTTAACCCAAGAGGTACATAAGAATAATGGTGTAAGACAGGGATGTCCAATGAGTTATATACTCTTTACATTAGGTATGAATGTGATAACATGTAAAATTAATTATAAAATGAAGGAGGTGAGATATATAACACTTGAAGGTTTAAGAATTCCAGTTCTGATAACATATGCCAATGACATTATAATAATTGCAAAAAAGAAAATTTGGATAAAAGAAGTAATAATTTGCCTAGAGGTAATAGGTATGACTTTAAATAAAGAGAAAATTAAAGGTTTATGTGATGTACTAAAGATGGAGGTACATATTTTACAATGAATGGAATGTCTGTGTTAGGTATAACATTTGGGAATATAGATGTAAGTAGAATTCAATGGGGAAAGAAACAAAACAATAGAAGAAATAAAACAAACCTGTCTTTTCTGGATAACATACACAATATCATTCAAAAAGGCATATTTGTTAAATTCAGTACTGATTGGGGAAAATAGCAAGTGCATTTATGTTGCCAACAGCATCTGAAAGGGAATTATTGCAGATTATTTCTTCCATTTATATGGGGTTCTAGATTAAACCCAGTAAAAAGAGGAGTTTTTGTATCTATGTAAATAGAAAGGAGGCTTAGGGTTAATTAACCCTGTGATATATACTATTTCATTAAATTTATACAATGTGTTAAAGTGGATACATTAAAAAATATGAAAGATTTTTTAGTAAAATGGCATGAATATAAATATGGTAAATTTGAGGGTATGTTAAAAAGAAAAGGGGTATATAAATGAAGAAATAAAATGTTACCAAGCAAAAAAATATTTTGGTGGAAAATAAAACTGTATGATATAGAAAAAGATAGAAAAGTATAGTATAACAATGAGTGATAAAACATTACTATGTAAAACCATGGGGAAATGTAACAGATGAAAACATTAAAGCTAAAAATAAGAAGCAAATGATGTAATCAGAAAGTAGAATGTCAAGATTTTTTTGTGGAGACTGGTAATAGATAAATTACCAGTAACAGGAAATATTCAATATAAAAGGAAAAGTAATGAATATGTTTATATTGACAAGAAGAAAAAATATGGAACATATGTTTTTGCAATTTAAAGCGTAAAAATTCATGGAAAAATATGTAAAGATGATCTCTTTGAAGAAGTGGATAAAATAAACATGGTTATGATTAAATATGGATATGATAAGAATAGAAGTAAATAATACAGTAAAATAGATAAAAGGTTATGGTTATTTTATTTTATATGGGTTACATGGAATGAAAAACATTAAATTGTGTTTAATGGTAAATGGATTTTAGCAACAATATTAGGTAAAATTCGATAGTTGTTATAGAAAAAGAAGTGGGGGTCTAATAGGGATGAAAATGTAGTATAATTATAAAGAAAATTATGAATATTTTTAAGGAGATGTATATATCTATATATGTGTATAATTGTAAATATTTGTAAATATGTTGCAAATAAGATTTATTTTTGTATATAAATAAAGGACCCCTACTCTGCTGTTGCAAGTAGGACAGTAACACAAACATGTACTTCCTGCTCCATTTCAAGCACAGTGTTGGAGCCACAGAAGATTCAGTGTGGTAGTTGTGTTCTTATGAAGGTAGTCAAGTCTTTAGTTTTTAAGGGCGGTTGGCAGGAGAAAGGAGAAGGCAGGTGAGTCTGCTAATTTGTAGTTCTTATGTGATGAGCTGGGTGAGATGGGAGTTAAGCCTTGTGTGGAGTTGTCAGATGTTATCGCAGTCTAAGGGGGAGCAGAAGATGGCTGGGTCTTTTTTTTTTTTATTAATGGAGCCAAGGAAAGGAATATAAAGAAGAAAAAGGTAGTTGAGTATTTTGCTTTATTTGTTTTAAAAGAGGCTGTTTGGAGGAAGGATCAGGAAATACATGTGTCATTAAAACCTTTCAGTCAGGTGGGAGAGGGGGGTTATAGGATGATTTATTAATGGATATGCTTAATATGAGTGAACCTGAGAATGAGAAAGAAATTTCATGGTGTGATATTGTAGAATAAATTCAAGTTGAAGAAGGAAAGAAAAAAATGTATGCAGAAATGGTGAGAGGAAGAAAAGAAAAGAAAAGAAAAGGGATGATACAAATAATACAGGAACAAGGATAAAAACCTTTGCTGTTAGAATTTTCAGTAAGGAATGTAAAGGATTGGACAGGTGTAAAGTTTGAGATAATGTCATAATGTTTTTAGGGACAAAAGCATCTGAGGTAAGGAATTTCATTCACATAAACAAGGAAACTTTCTGTGATGTCATATTTGAAACTGGTTACATGATGGAGAAATTTCTGGGTGCTTATAAAAAAGAGTTCATTATCCATGGAAAAGCACATGTTTAGAACACTTTGTAGAGGAACAAAGAAAAAATGCATATTCAATTTAGAATGAAAGTGGAAAAAGAGACTTGGAAAAGACAGTTAAGTAAAATGTTCAGAGATGTTATGGACATTTCTAAAGTTTAAAAAACATAGGTTTATGGATGGGATAGGACTGTAATGTGGTATTGAAAATGGAGAATGAAAATATTATACATATCTCTAGTATTATAAATGATGAAGGAGAAAAAGGTATTGTGAAATATTGGGACCAACCAAAACATGTTTTTTTTTCCCTGTGGGAAATAAGATAATTTAATTAGTAACTGAAACAAAATAAACTGTTTTATATACATATGTATATATATATATATATATATATATATATATATATATATATATATATATATATATATATATATATATATATATATATATCTACTTCAGTAGATTGAACTTTTACAAATTAGAACCACAAACAGCCGAGATGATATGTTTGAACTTCTAAAAATTTGAACATTGAAGAAAAAAGTAAAAAAAAAACAAAATACAAAACTAAACATCTGTTCACACCCACACCCCCCTTACTTAAATATAATGATTCTGAGATCACACTACATTGCAGAAAAGGGAAATCTTCCCATTCCACACTGTACTGAGATCTCCATTTAGTCCAATCAAACTTTTACAAGTTTGAACATATGGTCTAGGCCATATGAGGGTCGAACTTGTAAAAGTTCAATCTACCAAAAAGGGCCCATATATGGATACACACACACACACACACACACACACACATATATATATATATATATATATATATATATATATATATATATATATATATATATATATATATATATATATATATATATATATATATATATGGGGAAAGTTGCAAAGATGTACAAATGTGATTTAAAATATTATAGATATAAAAAATATTCATATGTGGATGGTTTGTAAAGAAAGTGCATATTTTGTAGAAGGGGGATCAAACATTAATCAAAAGATAAAGAACAAATATAGACAGAACAAGAAATAGTGGGAAATGATAAGAGTAAAATGGAGAAAATAGAGAAGAACCTAATAAAGAAAAAGAAATAGAGGAATACTCACAAATAAATGATAATGAATATGTACAGTGAAAATCAGTAAAGGAAATGAAAAAAATGATTGGAAAGAGGGTAAGAGAGAGAGGAAAAATTAAAGGAACCAACAGAAATGAAAAAAAGAGAGTGAAAGGATGAATAGAGTGAAAAATTATTTAACAACAATACTTAAAAAGAAAGAAAAGGACAATTGTAAAATAGTAGTCATAAATGTAAATAGTATGACAGGCTTGGTTAGAAGTTTAGATATTTTGGAATAGTGCAGCAGACTTGATGCAGATATGATAATTTTTAGAAGACATTACATTTTTAAATGAAGATGAAAGAGTATAGACAGAAAGCTTATTGTAAGGTATTGTAATATGGAATTTGGGAAGAGAAACAGTTATATATATTCTATGCAAAGATTCAGTTAAAATATTTGCTGTGACCTGAGTTGTTTTGGGTAGCTTAACAATTTTAGATGTAAGATGGAAAGAACAGGTATACAAAATTATTGCACTTTATGTATGTGTTACAAGTGAAGAAAGAGAAAATATATTAAACAAATTGGATTATATAGTCATAAACATGAATATTATAATTGTAGTTGATTTCAGTTGTGATTTCAGAAGAAAGAAAAAGGGTGGGGATATTAATAATATGTTAAAAGTAATTAGATATGGCAAAATTACTATATGGAGATCTAATAAATAGTCATGTAGTACTGGGGAGTATAAGAAAGAAATAAAGTATTTTTTAATATCTTCATAGACAGAGTCAACAGAAGAAGGTGTAATAAAAACAGCGTTTTTAGATCATGTTGCCATTCAGATCAAGATTAAGCATAAAGAAGAATATATAAAAATAAAATAAATAAAATAAAAAAATAAGAAAAGAAATAAAGACTATTAATGAAAAAGACATATAAAAGAAAAATAATAGTAATGTAACTGTGGATTGATCACATCAGTATGAGAGATTTCTATAAAAATTGGTCTGAATGGTGGATAATATTTAAAGAAAAATATAAGAAATGCTACATAGAGTGGTAATTAAATAACAGGAGGGAAACACAAATAGATTATGATAAGTTAAGTAATGATGAATTTACTAAAAATAAATATGTGAGATGAATAAAGGGAAAATCAAACACTTATATAAACAAAGATATTTTTTGCAAGGATGAAAGCAAGAAGCGGCTCCACATTTACGTAAATGGTTAAGGAGGATAACAACGTAATGAGAGAAATGAAGGATGTAGCATGGGAAATACAAGGTAAACAAAAAAAATAATGAAAATAGTAGCTGAAACTGCAAAGGAAATGTTTAAAGATAAAAAGATAGAAAAAAGCAGTGGAAGGAAAAGATGCTTTCAGAACCTGGCAGTAAGGAATTAGAAAGAGAAATATGTTTATGTGAAATGGAGAGAATATTAGCATCAGTCAGTACAGAATCAGCATATTCTGGCAAAAAAGTATTCTTTGGAAGTATTGAATGAATGGTTCAAAGAACGATTTAAGTATAAAGAATTATGCATTGGTAATTTAAAATCTATATGGAAAATAGATAGCTTCATATACACCGTTTCATTGAACATGTATAACGTCCTTAAGAGTTTGAAAGATAATAATGATGAATTGAATTACTAACTAGAATATTAAAACAAAAATATGAGAAAGAATGGAAGCTAGTGCTATGTTTTAAAAGAGCAAGAGAGTACACTAACACTGAAATGCAACTTTATCAAGAATATATATTATTATGGAAAATAAAGACAGATAAAACTGAAAATGAAAGAAAAACATGGTGCAAAAATATTATGTAAACATTATTAGGAGTACACTTGGATATATTTACAGGATGAAAAGTCAAAGCTATAAAAATAAGAACCAAAAGAGTTAAGAATATGGTAGAATTCCAAGACTGTTTGTGGAGACTGACTATAAATAAATTACTGGTAAAAGCCACTATGCTTTATAAAGAAAGAGATGAAAGAATGTGTAAATATTTTAAAGAAACTGAAACATCAGAGCAAATATTTCTGAAATGTAAAAGAGTTGTGAAGTCATGAAAAAAAATTAGGTGATTTAAAATACGTGGAGGATATAAATTTGTGTGGATGATATAAATATGGACATGACTGAATATTTTTTTTGTGAACATAGAAACAAGGAATATTTAGGACAGATAAAAAATATTTAATGTAATATGGACTATCTGGAATCAAAAAATGAAAGACATAGGGCCGGATTCACAAAGGCTTGCACGGAGTCTAAGAGTAGTGTAAGACTCCATGCAGCCAACGTGTCTGCTGAGCAATCCAGGAACAGCTGGCAGGGGCTTGCAAGAGAGCTCCTAAAACGACTCTTGCACAGACAGGGTTAGTTTATGCAAATTACCTCATTTGCTGTGAAAAGCTACACAAATGAGGAAATTTGCGATCCAGGAAACACTAACCTGTCCAAGTAAGAGTAGTGTTATTTGCAGAAATGTACTCGGTAGGCAACTGAGTACCGTTCTGCAAATAGCAAAATGGAGCCATGACAGCTCCAAATAAAGGATGCATCCAGTTTATGAAGCATGCCAATGCCCAAATATATGGCCATTGGCATTTTAATGTGTTGCAAAATAATAAAAAGTAATTTTTTTTTCGCGATCTCCGATGTTTAAGTGTAGCACAGCGCAGCGCAAACGTGCAGTGCACTAAAAAACAGAAAATCAATAATTTAAAAGCCACAAATATGATTTAATTCAAAATATTCATCTGCCATGCAAGTGAATGGCAGGCTGAAGACAACATGGCTACTGAGTAGTGGTTGCTAAGGAGGGAAGCTCAGTGTGAGAGATGTAACCAAACATTAGTAGGCAATCCTATGCAAATGAGGTTAAGGATAGTGAATCTCAATATTTACTGCTATGTGAACCATGTCCCTAGAGTGTAAGAGTAGGATAAGGGGATGAACAGAGTAGAAGATGGGTGACATCATGAGGGGTATGTATCCAAAAGACTGTAAGCTTATTGGAGCAGAGTGGCATGTGTTTGCTGTGAGTTACTCAGGACTAGGAGAGGTGTGTCTACAGTTGTCTAAACTGAAACCCAGAAACTGGAGGTGTACACCGTAGCTATCACAAAAGTTTCTTGCAAAGCTGCTTACACTGTGTGCGCGTGTGATGTAAACCCGTCTAAGCCTGTGTGCTCGGGTGCACATCCGTGTAAGCCTGTGTTAGGCTGTCTAGGCTTGTATATAAGAATGTGCACCCGCCTAAGCCTGTGTAAGCTTGTGTAAGCCTGTTGCGCGCATGTGTGCTCGTGTGTGTGTGTTTGCGCTTCTTTGTGCAGCGCTGCCCCCTGTGGAAACAGAAAGGGAAAAGGAAGGAAAAGAAGTAGTAGGAAGTCGACCAAGGAGAACTAGCAGAGCTGCCAGGTGAAATCAATCAGAATCAGCCAATTACAGTAGCCCAGCGCAGCCCAGCACTTAAAACTCTGCAAACAACATTTCCCCATGTTTTTCTCAGAAACACTGCAACACTGCAGTCAACAAAGAGAAGTGAAAACTTAAAAAGCTTAAACTGAGACATAAAAATGTTAGGGGATGCCATTGCTGTTATAATGCGACATGTACAAGATGCTGAGGGTGGTGCCATTGCGAATGCTGCTGAGCAAACCACAGTGAGGAGATGGAGAAGAGTGTACAGACCCAGGGTATCCTACCAGGGGCTACATGAGCTGGAGATAGTGGAGCACTATAGAGTGGACAGAGAGCTCTTGCAGCAAATTGTTGAGCTGTGCAGGCCACTCCTCACACAGAGAACCAACAGAGGGGAACCTATCCCATTGGAAACCAAGGTATGTGCTGGCCTAAGAATACTAGCAACAGGTACCTTCCAGAGACCAACTGGTGATATGATGAGGATTTCAAAGGCATTAGCATCCAGGGTACTGTACCAGTTCTTGAATGCCATGTCAGCACATGTCGATGATCATGTATATTTCCCCAATTCCTGTGAGGTAATGGCCAGCAATATGCGTCTCTTCCAGCAAATAGCGGAATACCCTGAGGTAGTGGGTGCAATTGACTGCATGCACATACACATCAAAGCGCCAGCTGGTGAGCGGGGTAGGGCCTACATCAACCACAAGGGCTTCCACTCCATCAACTGCCAGGTCATGTGTGATGCCCAGGGCATAATACTGAATGTGTGTGCTGGCTGCCCTGGAAGCTACCCCATATCTGGCATCTGATGCAGCTGTACCAGACATTTGCCAATGAGGACATCCCTGACGGTCACCTAGTGGGGGATGCTGGATACGCACTGGAGCCGTGGCTGATGACACCCATCAGAAATGCACACACACCTGAACAAGAACTCCATAATGAGGCACATGCACAAACACGAAATGTAATCGAGCGTGTGTTTGGGATGATCAAGTCATGGTTCCAGTGCCTGGACACATCTGGTGGAGCCTTGCAGTACTCACCAACTACATGTACCCAAATTGTCATGGTATGTGCCATGCTACACAATATGATCCTGCGAAAACAGCTGCAGCAGGAACAGCATGGGTCAAGGCCAAACAGCCCCCCACCATTGCCAAGGCCTGCACAGGCACAGTGTGACTCGGAGAAGGAACAACCTGAGCCTGCTCCAGTAGGCAGAAGGAGGCGTGCCCAGTATGTCTTGGCCTTGGCAAAGAGGCAGTGCATAGCACATACACTGGCTCAGTAGGAACCCTGGAAATGATACCTCTCTCTGACTCGCACATAAAATAAAAGGGATGCCTAACTTGACACTACCTGTTTCCAAACATGTATAGGGAATGTAGTATGTGCGTCCAACATAGGCAGCCGTGCAGCACCACCTGAGGCATGATTGCCATGTTTTAAGCAATATAAAGCAGTGCTAAGCAGCTCTTACCAATATCTAGTATATGTAAACAAAATTGCTCGTGCAATGTTGGCCAAGGTCGGTCAAAGTTGAGCAAAGTCAGTTAAACATGCTCATAACTGCTTTACTGTTCCTTAAGTAGTATGGTCTGGCCAGCATGAAAATAAAAAGCAGTGACAGAGCTTGAACCCAGGATACTGTGCATTATAGTCACAGTACTGAACCACTAGGCCATGATAGCATTATAGTAGCAAAGACACAGCAGGACAATTGTACACTAATGCAAACACAAAGCAATGCTGTACCATGCCCCTAATGAGACAAATGGGTAACCTCAACCACACACCTATGGAGACAGAGAACATCAGGCCAGGTGTTGTGAAGTGGGTTGTGTAGGCTATGAACTCGCAAGCTAATATATGTGACAATGGACACTAACATCTATAGTACAGTAGTATGTCTCAAGTCAGTACGATAGGCAACAGTACAGACTGTAATGGTGTCCTGTACATAGCAGTGCAGGAACAGAAAATGTGTATAAGTGTCAGGTGAAACCCACATCCTAAGTACACCCACAGTAGCAATCTGGTGTGCCCACGGGTAGAAATGTACAAAGAATAGTTGTCCCCCCTGTATGTAGAAATGTTGATAAGTCTATGCAAAGTGTCTCATGGAAGCCCTGCAGGCACAGCATGATCCCTGTTGATCTATGACACAAAGGTGAACCCTGCTGTAAAAATATACCTTTATTTACCATACACATATAGTATAAATGTCTATACTGTGCATGCTCACACACTCCAAAAAATGTAGTGGATTTCATTCAGCATCACACTGAAAGGTCATACTGGGCATGCTCACACACAGGCTAAATACGGATGTGATAATAAGGGATCTATGGACAAATGTGTATAGTCATCTCTACTTCCAGAAACACATTCACAAAGTGGTCTGAAAATCCTGCTATGTGTACACACAAACTGCCAAGGTCTATGCATGTAGGTTAAAGGAGGTTGCCACTACTCAGCAGTAATCAGACCGGTCAGAGAGTACCACAACACTCTTGCGATGAATCTGACTAGGCACGTTCAGCAGCTAGAAAGACCAATGAAGTACCTTAGCAAGAGGATTACTGGTCTCAAATAGTTACCCCATGCAACAAGAATGAATGTAACCCAAGCTGTACTCTGTTGCATACTGTCTATGCAGGAGATCTCTTCCCAACAGACAGGTCCAAGTCATGGTTACACTCAGAGCTGTTCTGAGTTACAGCTCAATGGCACTAAATGTACAGAGCCAACTGATATTGGCAACATCCTGGCAGATAGGATCAGTGTTAACTTTACCCCCCTCTCACCCATGAAAGAGCACATGTCTATAATGGAAGACTACAAAGTTGCTGTCATCACGGCTGCACAGGTAAAAAACACTCTCCGAAACCAGTATCACAGCAGCCATGGGACTAGATAACTTCCCAGGCTATGTAGTATCTACTTCCCTGAAGTAAACATTAACATGGAAGGTCTGTGGCTACTGAAGTTTCCAGAGGACTGAAAACTAGGCGCCATCATTGTAAATACTAAAGACATGGACATCCTACAAAAGGGCCTCACTGGGACAGATGGCTGTTGTCCAAGCCATGGGCTGTAGCTCAGTGCCAAAAGGTGCATTATCATCACCTTTGTTAACATCTCTGTAGCCAAGAACTACAACATAGGTGGTAGTATACCTCACACTGTAAGTGTGACAAGAGACCCTGGGTCACAGGTGGACAGTGGATACAACTGTGATAAGCACATTCCCACAGTAGTCAGGAAACCATCTTATGTGGCACACCTCATCACGAAATGTGTCTCATGCACAATAAAAGAGGATGGTGTTCCCCTCTACTCACTACTCACTAGAACTATAAAAGAGTACAACGCCACTGTTGCTATGTACCTCACAAGACAACTACAACAACTGGGAAGCCAGTAGCAATACCTCACAAAGAGTATTAGTGGCCTGAAATACATGCCATACACAGACCATTGCAAAATGCTCCATCCGTACTCCCTTGCATATCGCCTACTCAGAGGTGTTCACTATGTAACATACAAAGCTATGTCAAACATAGAGCTGCTGGATACGATCCACGTAAAACACTCACAATCACTCTGACCTTTGGACCCAAAACCACGAGTGAAATACAAAAGGAAGGTGTGTAGCCATTTATCTTATGGATATCCACACCTTCAGGTTACTGGCACAGCATGAGGCCTTGGAGACCATGCAAGTGCAACTAACATTGGGCAAAGCTGACCATCAGATTGTAGCCTGCTACAGATCATGTACCTTGTCTCAGGAACCTCACTCAGTATTCTGGAGAACAATGGAAAATATAAAGGTCCTGTCAAACACCATTATATGAGGAGATTACAACTACCCAAACATTGAGTCTGTGAATTATTCATATACAATGTCCTTTGCCCAATGTGTCCTACAGTTTAGAACCTCTAACACCCTGGAACAGCTGGTCAGCTCGCCCACTACAGGTGACAACATACTGGACATGATCATCACCAACATGGGGTACCAGTGTTCCACAACAGAGATAAACCCCTCACTGGGAATATCAGATCATGAAGTAATCACACTGGGCATCCACATCCCGCACCCACACCCAGTCAATGAAACCACTGTGAAGACATTTGCAAAAGCAAACTGTACACTTCCCAAGACCAAAGTGGAACATTCCGAAGACCTCTTGCTACAGGATAATGGTATTCAATCTGCAGAAACATTTACAAGTGCATCCTATGAGCATCTACAGGTATGCATGGAATGAGACATCACAAATAAAACCAAGATGCACACCTCCAAAAATAGGACAACGAGCAGGTGTTTGTTGTCCATAAATAAGCTAGATAAGAGAAGGAGGAAACGAACACATGATAGAGCCAACTTCACTAAAGGAAAGGCATCACTGATCATTATCAGGAAGAAACAATGACAGCTCATAAAATAATCCAAGGACGGTTTCTAAAGACAAATAGCCAAGGAATGTAAGAATAACAACCACAAAGCCTTCAGTCACTATGCCAGACATGTAGGTGTCAACTTCCAAATATGCTGTCAGCTACTGAAAAAAGGAATGAAATACACCAAACCAACTTTCATTGCCCACATCCAGGGGGACAAGTTTAGTGTAAACTCCCCCCATCACCCCCAAAAGGGCCTGTGTCCTTCACAGAAGGATTCAGAGACCCAGATGTCATGGACATGCAGGTAAAGACAGCCCTCGCCAAAGCTAAGAACATAGCATCAATGTGACTGTATGTTGTCCCAGGCTGCATCTTACACTAGGCCCATAAGGAACTACACACTCACCTACATTCACTGTCCAAACTCAACCATACCATAGGCTATGCACCTAAAGAATGGCATACACTAACAGTTATCCAGCTCCACAAAGGGTGTTCCAAAACAGAACCTGGAAACCATTGCCCAATATGTATACCCAGCCGGGTCTACAGAGCTATTGAGCCAATTGCCATGCAACCCATACACTGAGACATTGGAGATCTCCAGACACTGGACTCTACACAACTTTGCCTTGTTAAAGGCAGAACCTGGCTCCCAAACCTAGTTGAATCATTTAAAACTGTTACCATGAACATAGATGGAGGTGAAAGTAGTCCACACAGCCCACCTGCACCTCACTAAGGGCTTACTACACCATTCTCCACTCTATCATCATGGACAAATGGACCAGCTTGAACATTAACAACTATGTCACAAGATGGGTGGCCAAGTGGCTCACAGATCAAACACACATGTTCATAGTTGCGGGTGCCATGTCCAACTCTAAGCCAGTCACAAATGGCATCACACAGGTCCTGGTCCTGGGACCCCACCTGTTCAGTCGATACTGCTCAGAGGTACAGGGAAGCATGGCAGGTGTATGACTGAACAGGTTTGCAGATGAATGGTAACTGTGGACCATAATCGACTGTACAGCTGACACAGACATCCTCCAGAAGTGTCTTAAAGAGACAGATACCTGGTGTCAAAACAATGCCCTCAAGCTGAACGGCAAAGAATGTATAGTCATCCCCTTTGGGTAAAACAAAGTGCACACAAATTACCACATAGGTGGTAATCCAGCATGTACGGAGAAAGTCATTATGGCCCTGGAGACACAGGTAGATAGTAAACTCACCTTTGATGATCACATGCACAAAGTGTTTAGACATTCCTTCGATGTAGCCCATCTAATGTCACCTAATGTAACCCACTTCGTATAGTCTGATGATGTCACCATCCTACAAATATACCTGTGGAAAGAAGAATGTCCAGTAATGTGTATAGCGTGTTGTATTAATGCGTATTCCTGAAGTATCAAGAAGTAGCTAGGTAGGGGTTTGAATCCTGCACTGGTCATCTGTTTGTGTGTGGTCTTCTAGGGAAGGTGTAACCTTTTAGAAGAGTAGTAAGAGACCTCAAAAGTGGTAAACTAACCTTTGTCAAGTCTGATGATGTCACCATCCTACAAATATACCTGTGGAAAAAGGAGCTCCCAGTAATGTGTATAGCATGTCGTGTTAATGTGTATTCCTCTAGTATCGTGAAGTAGTTAGGTACAGGTTTGAATACTGTGCTGGACAACTGTTTGTGTGTGGTCTTCTTAGGAAGGAGTAACATTTTAGGAGATTAGTAAGAGACCTCAAGAGCGGTAAACTAACCTTTGTCAAGTCTGATGATGTCACCATTCTACAAATAAACTTGTGGAAAAGAGAACTTCCAGTGATGTGTATAGTGTGTTGTGTTAATGCGTGCACCTGTCGTGTCATGAAGTAGTTAGTTAAGGGTTTGAATCCTGCACTGGACAATTGTGTGTGGCCTCCTTGTGAAAGAACAACCTTTTAGGTGAGTAGTCAGAGACCTCAGAAGTGGTAAACTAACATTTGTCAAGTCTGATGATGTCATCTGCCTACAAATATACCTGTGGAAACAAGACTGACAAGTAATGTGTACAGCGCGTCATGTTAATGCGTGCTCCACTAATATCATGAAGTAGTTAGATAGTGGTTTGAATCCTCTACTGGGTAACTGTTTGTGTGTGGTCTCCTTAGGAAAAAGCAACATTTTAGGAGAGTAGTAAAAGACCTCAAGAGCGGTAAACTAACCTTTGGCAAGTCTGATGATGTCACCATCCTACAAATATACCTGTGGAAAAGAAAGCTCCCACTAACGTGTATAGCACATCATATTAATGCATGCTCTTATAGTATCATGAAGTAATTAGACAGGAGTTTGAATCCTGCACTTGGTGAGTATGTGTGCTGTATGTGTGTGACACTGTTGGTCAGTGTGTTGTGGTTTTTGCTTTTACATCTGTATGACATGTCAGTATGCATTGAACATGTGAACTAGCTGTGTGGCAAATTCATATACGTACATGTTACCTCAATGATTGCATGTGTGGGTACCCTGCTTTTTCCAAGAACACAGCTGTCATCCTTGCCAGACTGTGCTGCTGCTTCCCAGACCTTAGGTCACATCTGTATGCTTGTGACAAGCCCAGCCACTGCAGTGATCCCTGGCCTAGGTCATCTGTGTCACACAAAGTCATTACGGTTCCTACTGGAATGTGTGTGTGAGGGTCTATGGCCGAGGTACATGTCAGACCTGTTCAAATGCAGCAAAGTCTGTCAATGATGACTATTTATAACAGGTGTTAAACAACCTTTGTGGATATGCATGCAGACCCTTATTGCTTATGTGATCCACCGAGGATCTCAAAATACCTTTGTAAATGTGATTAACAAAGGACAGATGACATAACACTTGGTTGCATGTACACATTGGTACCTGTTCATCATGTTGTTGGCTACTACCTATGTGGTACTGTGGGGATAATATGTTCCGTAAAGGTGGATGACTATGCTTAGTTTGGCTTATAGCTTTCCAGCATGGGTTTGACAACAGACATATGTCTGTATGATACCCTTGTGCAGGATGTGTGTCTCATCTGGAGAATGCATTACAGGCAACAGTATGCATTACCACACGTGGACGGACATATCCCTACTGTGATTGCTTGTACCTAAGAGAGCTATATGCCAACCAGGAGTGGTGTCAGTAATGGGTGCAGGTGAATACCAGTGGTTACTGGCATAGTATAGTACCTGAAGGATCCAAATGTTGCTGTGTGTCCTACATCTGTGTGTCGGTTGTCAAGACATCATCTAACAATTGGTTATGGTCAGTCTGTGGAAGTGATGTATACTACCAGAATGCAAAACAATGACAGATAGTAACAGTATTACCCACAGCATAGTGTCAAACCATGTCATACACACATGTGTAGTCAGGTTCTGCAATGTGTGTAGTACAATGCATACTGGCCACCAATAGAAACTATGGAGTGTTACTGTGTAATACAGAGTATGTCACCCTGGCCATGTGTCCACTATGCAAGTACATGCATACAGTGCACCTCCACCATGTTCACAACTGTACACCGGCAAATCTGTGATACACACATTCCACACATACTGTCCACTCTCTAACACATGCTGCCAATACTGCACACATCAGCCAAGTGGCAAGTGGCCAGACAATACACAATTGGAACCAACACTGGTGTAAACAACACTACAATGACAATCATAGCTTTAAGGCATCATGTCTGCTCAGCTACACCTTCAAGCATATCATTACACTCTACTGCTGACAACATGCTAACATTGCTATACTGCTATATAGACACCCTGTGCATCAGCACCATGGTAGTCTGTTCCTGCATCGATGTTACAGATGACAGGAGGTGGCACAGGTTTCATCATATGCACAGGGTGTGTTGTTGGTTTGCCAGAGGCCTACAGTGAGCCATCCACTTGACATGTATGTGTGTGTGTCTGTGTGTGTGAGGGGCAAGAATACTGGAATAGGCCAATGTTGTTGTAATGTGTATGGGTATGTGTTAGCCCTAGGTGTCTGGAGTATGTGTGTGTGTCTGCATGCACACAGTTCCACCATGTGGCTGCCATATACAGGGATTTGTGGGACAGCCACAGATCACTGTCTCTGGCCACGGATACGGTACCTGTGCCTGGCAGGGGTGCTACTGACACTATCAGGTACTAAGCCAGACTGGGTACTATCCCCAGAGGTGGATGGATGTACACTGGATACAGGTCCCTGCTGGGACTGTCCAGAGCCACGTGCACATGGTCTTCTAGGATGTTCTATGGACAGCCCACCCCCAACATTGCTGGGGCTAGTACTGGCACTATGGGCATGGCTGTGGCTTGAGGGACGTCCATGGCGACTGCCAGCTGCTGATGTTGCTGCCATACATCCACATCGACATCTCAACCATCCCGCACTGTCCTGACACATGGACATGACATTGGGGAGGATATCTAATGTCTCTCCCCAATGTCTATCAGTGACCTCGATGTAATGATGGATGGCACCTGCTAGGTCAAGGATACTGTCAATGACGGCGGTGGTATGTGCCCTCTGTGCCCTTTGTCCCTGTCTGGTGTACCGTTCCATACGTGCCTGTGCCTCCATGACAGCCTGGAACATGCATGATGCTGTCAGACCTGTGGCACGTCTGCCAGTGGCATGATGAGCAGCAGTGCTCCTATGAGAACCCCTGGACATCTGCCTATGTGGTACCCTTCCAGACATCTGGGTATGGCTGCTGTGTTGGGATGCATGTGCCATAGATACCACACTGTCCTGGCCAATGCCAACTGTACGCTGTCCCTCAGCTATGGGCATTGGTGATGGATGTATTGGCAGTATGACTGTATGCATGGATGGGGTGGACAGCTGTGTACTGTCAATTGGTGGCCCAATGACAGACCCTGGCAAACATGCCTGTGCCTCCACACACCTATCTTCATTAACACTATGTGGCTCAGTGACATCAGTTTCCCTGCTGCAGTGAACCAGCCCTAACACAGCACCTGTGGGAGGAAGACAGGGAACACACTTTACGACCTGTACATGATGTCGGCACACATGCACACATGAACACATGCACACAAATACACTCCTCACTACAGCAGATACCCACACACACCACCAGCAATCCAAAACATACTCAATTGTGGTTTAAGGTGGGTTACAGTATCACAAGGCAAACAGTCATATCACACGTGTCAGCATGCAGAAAATTTGTTGCTCAAGACCATGCAGTGCGAGTGGAGACAGCCCTTGTTATTAACAGCATACATGGCTTTGATGCATGTGTGTTGTTGTTCAGTGATTGGCCTCACCCTGGAACGCAATGTGTACATGGACACAACATTGCTGTGCAAGTATTAAAAGGTCTGCAATGTCCTGTGCACCATCCCTCACAGGTATACATACCATGGCTGGATGTGTATCTGTGTGTCACATAGATATCCATTTCTGATTACAGTGTCTGTGTCTGTAGCAGATAATTGTGGACACAGATTTAGCACATGCATGCTATGTATACACACAGGATGAGTGGTGCACGTGTACGTAATGGAATACCATTGCTCAACATGGCCATTGTACAGTGGTTATGGTGAGTGTAGGACATATTGTGGACATGCCAGTGCCAGCCATGACATGGCATGCTACAACATGACTGCAACATTGAACATCACAAATACCCAATGTGTTTCATGTGACCTATACACTCAATAGCATTACAAGACATATATGTGTCACTTTGTACAAATGGTGATTGATATGCATATTGTGTATAAGTGTATATGTTTGCACACACACAACATTGAGGTGCATAGCAATGACTGCTATGTGTAGTACTGTGGTCACTGTAACTGGATGGGGTGTAGTACCATGAGCCATCATCATCATGCATCATGTGGTCACTCAAGGCTACTAATGTGTGCCAGACCGCCACCTAGCATGCTGTACCTGAACTGCAGTACCGTGGCTACATTCACAGTTACACAGCCACTTGTTACATGGGTTTGTAAGGTGCCCAATAGGGAGCATTGCCTAACATGAATGTGTTATGTGTTGAAAAGTGTCGCACAGCCCCATGATAGGCCTCTACCCCTCAGGTATATTATGTGTGCTGTGTGGATGACATGTGGTATACTGAAGTGTGACTTACAGCGGGTGTCTGGATACACCACGTGTAGCATGTTAAGGTGTACTGCATGTGACAAAGTTGTGTATGTTGTGTACATGTGTATCAACTATGCCTATCCAATGTCGAGTATGGTGTTGACACAATTGTGTGCGATGCACTGTGTATTGCATGTGATTGAGGCAGCTACTGACATTATTGAGATGTGCATAGTCTCACAGCAAACATGCACAGCATGCATTATGCGTAGGTGTGTTATGTGTACATGGCCTACACCTTACCTATGACATGCACATTTCATTAGCAATATTACATCTATAACACACTAACCAGCATCGACTGGCTGCCTTGCTGTCACACCAGAGGGACCTACAACAATATCAGACAGTTTGTCAGTGGCCACAACTGTGGCATTGCTACTGTGAGTTTGCTAAACTACAGTAGTACAACAGTCGACAGTCACAGGTGTACAGATTATATTCCACATATCAGTATTGCACAACACTAGGCAGCACAACTGCTAAACACACAGTACACATCTCACATATGCATAATCTACCAATACAGGTAACAGTAGTCTACAGATAGGGCATGTTACCTGCACGCTCCATGTCAACATGCTGGGTGGCTCCGGACTCCATGATGACACATGTATGTTGCTGTTCCTGTTGTTGGCCAGGAGCCACCACGCTTATGAGCAGCTCCTCCACTCTGGTGAGGGGGGGATGAATGGCTACCCCACCACCTGTGGCAAGCTGTTGTCTACGGATATCAGACGCATGCTGCCGGACATGTCTAATTAAATCACTGCAGTGATGGCGTACCTGCTCATATGTCCAGTTATGCATGCCTCTGTCATTTACACGACAAACAAGATCTTGCCACAGTGCAGTCCGCTCATGCTGGTCCTGGCTGGTTCTAGAGAACAGCAGGGTGTAGTGCTGCACCAGGCTGCTGTGTATTTCCTGTTCCTCTGCAGCTGTATAACATGGGTTGCGTTGGTGGGCCATGCCCCTGGAAGACAAGTAAACAATATGTGTGAGCAAGTCATGTGGCACACTTAACATTCTAAAGTACAGATATCAATTTACTGCCATATATAGCATCCGATTGGCTGTCAGAGGATACACACATTCAATAACACATATTACTGCTCAGGCCACAGGACAGTGCCTGGCACACTCTATATATCAAACCATGTTCTGCCCAGCAGCAAAATGAAGCCAGTATGTAAGATTATACACCAGTACATGGCACACTGTATGTGACACCATTCACCACCTAGCCACAGGAGGTATATATCAGGCTAATGCATAAAGAAAGATGTCATCTATTGCAATGAATGTAAAGTACAGTTACAGTATTGCCAGTATACCACCCTATTCATTGATGCCAAACCCCTGCCTAACATATGTGCACAGTTGTTAATATAGGTGGCATACTGCTGTACTAGACTGTACATGTTGCTAGATACACACGTATACCCTGTAACACACATATGATTGAGGGCATGGTACAGGCATAATTACACACACATCAGACATACATACAACACACAAATGTATGCCAACCCAGATGAGCTTTACCTGTGTACCATAAAGTACTGTGTGTCACTACTCACAAAACCTTATGCCTGAGGTATGTAATCTGTGAAGACTACAGGGAACACACAAAACAGTGTTTCCAAGTAATGTGAACATGCACCATACTGTACTGTTTAAGCCTACAGCTTCAGGTAGTACTACAGTTCATATGGGAGTTGGATTCACCAGCAGTACCACTCACTAAGCATACATGTATTGCTTTAGCCTACAATGGGACACCACAGTCGACAAGAAGGGACTACGTCACACCATATGCCATACTACTTTTTCTGCCTAGCAATAGCATACACATCTTTTGCTGGGATCACAGCTAGGACACAAAGTACCATGACAGAAACAATTTCACACTAAGCTATCACACCTTTACAGACTTTGCACACATTCACCAACACATTCACCATCACACTCAGTCAAACTCACATAGCAATTATTGCACTAAGTACATGTGTGTGTGCATCGTGTCATAGGTAGATAATACGCTACTGGCCCTAGGGCCTACAGCAGCCTAGACATACGCTACACTGGCCTTTGACATGCATGTAATTTAATTTCAATTGCCCCTGTCAACCAGAGCCACAGAGGAGATTCCCGGGGTGTATTTCCTATCTCCCAAACAATCATCAGGAGTATTTATGACAACTGCTAATGAGGAGCGTTGTTTGCTATTGACAGGTGGTTTGTTCCAGAGTATGGCATGTTTCTGAGATGGGAATCTATACCTCCAGCATGTGCTGTTTAGTGAGCTGACAAGGTTTAGGGCCCTAGAGCATGTATCTCAAAGGGATTTTAATATGTTTATGTGGAGGATGTCCAACAGCTATGGGTGTGACATAGCTCTGTATGTTAGGCAGAGGTCACCTCTGGGTAGGCGGTATGCAAAACAGTCTAGCTGTGGTTTTGTGAGTCGGTCTTCATAGGGCATCTGTTTGAGGCCAGTATTACTCTTTGTGAGGTATGTCTGTGGCCTTTCCAGTTGCTGTAGTTGTCATGTGAGGTACATACCACATGGGGCATTGCACTCTATAATGGGTTTTTAGTGTGATGAGTAGAGGGGAACAATGACCTATATTTCCCTAGATGACACACCTTTTGTGGTAACGTGTACAGATTACATGACTAGTGTGGCACTGTGATTATCAAAGTGGAGGCTACTGTCCACCTGTGTCCCATGTTCCCTTATCACACCTTCGGTGTTAGGTAGACTACCAGCTATGTGGTAGTTAATGGATACAGTGTTTTTGCAAGAAGGGATGGCACTGCAGTGTCAACACTGAGGTTCAGTCCATGCCTTGGTCACCAGGCACCTGTCACAGTAAGTATGACCCCGTGTCTCTCTCTCTCTCTCTCTATATATATATATATATATATATATATATATATATATATATATATATATATATATATATATATATATATATATATATATATATATATATATATATATATATATATATATATATATATATATATATATATATATATATATATATATATATATATACATACATACACACAAACATATAAACATCCATTGCTGTACATATAGATGTACATATAGGCACATATACAGTCCACTTTTCATGGTGGGAATATAAATTATGCGACAGTTGTGAGATATACAGTTATGTAATAATATTGCACAGTGTTGTGCAGAATGCATTGAAGGTGTCCTCGGCCCATGTAGCTTTAGCAGGCCTCACTGGCTGCAACACTGCAAAAATGACAAATCATACCCACAGCGTTTAACTACCACATGTCCTTTACCAGCACTTCATCGTATTTTCTTTGGCACACACTACAACCTACATAGAAATATGCACATAACAACTTCAACAACATATATATATATATATATATATATATATATATAAACACCCTTCACAAACAGTTGCAATATGTCCCTTGCCCTATGTACATGTACAGATGCATATAGATATGTACTGCTGCCACATATGGATGATTCACAGTATGTAGAGTACTCTTCAACAACATCTACTACATGCCAGCAAATACATATGTGTTACATACCTTTCCGTTGTATTTGACTATTCCTTCTGTTTTTAAAGGAAATATTGTTATTTATTTATTTTTTCTCTGTTGATGTTGCTCTTTGTTTTTCTGTGTCTGTCTGTTTCTGTCCCTTTGTCTTTGTCTGTGTCTCTATCTCTGTCTCTCTCTCGCTCTCACTCTGTCTCTCTCTCTCTGTTGCTACAATGATATTATTGCATGTGTGGAGAGCAAGTACAGCCTGCTTTTCTAAGTATGTGCACATGTGCATGTGATGACCTCTGCACCAATTGGTGCCCACCATTTAGTAATTGCATGCAGCCCGCTGTGTGGTAATTGCAGTGCTCACTGTCATAGTAGCCCACTGCTATAAAATGCTAAGTTAGGTAGGCGTAGCCCTTTCAGCTTTACAAAGTGGCGCCCATGCTTGTTTGCTGTGGACACCGTTGTGTCAGTCAGAAAGTTGGTATACTTTTTATATCTGAAGCTAGTGTTGTAGCCAGTGATTTGCATGTTGTACTCAAACCTGAATGTTGCTGCTTCTAGTACACAGTTGTCAGTGTAGAATTTTACTCACCCCTCCAAATGCTTACACATGATACATGGGAATATGTACTTTCTTTTCTAATTAGACAATTAATACCATGCAAAAGTAGTTATTGCAATGTATTCTTCTGGCACATGAACTGTTTGTGAACTACTATACTGTTAATATTACTTTACTCACTTCTGAACAGTTTGTGTTTTTTTGTGTTGGCATTAGCACAGGCTGCTCAAGACAACTGGACAAATTTCAGTACTGAGTATGCCTACCTACATCCTTGGTAGAGCCTGAATACATAGGT
Organism: Protopterus annectens; assembly: GCF_019279795.1. Taxonomy (NCBI): domain Eukaryota; kingdom Metazoa; phylum Chordata; order Ceratodontiformes; family Protopteridae; genus Protopterus; species Protopterus annectens. The sequence goes on from NC_056726.1 coordinate 1,643,084,712, forward strand.
ATATTGTTCTTTTGGGTAGTGGTGCAGAAGTATAGAGAGCATTATTTATTAATGTGTGATGTTTATCTTGCTGAACATACAGGGTTGCTGTGTACCTGTTAGTCTATCAAGGCAAGTAGTCTGTCTGCGTAGCTTACACCTGTGGACATATCCAGATGGTAGCCAGAGGTTAGCCTATTATTCTTTGTCTGTGCACCACACCAGTCTTTTTAGCACTGGCACAATGGCATTGTCACAGTTGGTTGCTAACAGTACATGGCTACATCCTTTGATATTTCTGTGTTGTACTCCTACATAAGGGTATGCTTGTGGGACTCCTTCCAAAGCTATTTGCAGAGTGTGTAACAACAGAAGAGCTGATATGCCTGTGTGTTTCTGCCTCTGCCAGGCCCCTGATACACTCAGGTATATGTTTGAACAGCCTCAGGGAAAGGTACATACAAGTGAGGTACACCTGTAATATATTACAGACATTAAGCTGAGACTGTGAGAGAATCAGAGCATATGTATTAATACACCATTTCTGATGTGCAAGCAGTGTCTACTCTTACTTATTGACATTATTCATTAAGTGTAATTCCCCACTTTTCTGCCTAACATCAGTACTTTTCAGAGGGATTCAGAGGGACACATCTAACATTTGTTTACGAATCAGGGACATCCCTGACAAGCAGTCACAGTTGGGAACTATGGCCTCTGCCCTATTCAAATATGCCACTGTTTGTCCTGCTCTGATACTGTGTGGGTTTGTAAAGTGCTACTGTAACATTATTTCCTGCTAGAATGGCTGGTTCTCTTTTCACAGTCATGTCATTAAATTCCACAACAACTGCTGGTAAGGATCCACATGACAAGATTTGTGTTATGGCATTCCTATTTTCCCTTTACATTCACTCATTGTAATGCATGATATATTTATTAGAGCACCAACTTGCTGTATGTCTACTGTGGCTTAGTGGTACTTCATGCAGTGTAGTGTGTCCAAGGTCTGGGGTTTGTGACTGACAGAGGTGTTTTATTTTGCTGCTCACCAGATTAAGGGCCCTGACATGCAGAGTGACTAAGGCACTTTTAAGCAGTTGTAAGTGGGTTTGCACAGGTTGCGCGACGCTTAGCAATACTTAGCTAAGCACACAAGCACACACTCGCGCAAACCCATTAACTACAGCTTAAAAGTGCTTACTCCCGCTAACCCCCACGCTCATTTCTTTGAAAGAAAAGAAAATGGGGAGATAGGAAAGTGGTGAAAAAGGGGCACAAAGAGGGAAAGACAGTAGGAAAAACAGCACGGGATGTGCAGGACGGGTGTAGGGAAGGTCCATAGCTGCCCATTTCTTTAACAGCAACAGCTGTGCATATACTAATAATTTGGATGGAATTTTGAAACCTTCCACCCCTGAGAGAGGGGTGAGGACAACAAAGTATGTTGTACTGCCAATTATATTTCAGTTTATGTGTCCAGTGGACATGTGTGCAAAATGGGCAGCTATGTATGGGGCATAATTTTTTTGTGGGAGCAGATTGCCCACTTTTTTTTCAGGTGAGAGTGGTATGTGGTGTAGGGGAAGTAGGTATATTTGGGAAGGTAGGTTGGGGAAGTAAATAGACAAGACAAACAAGATGCATACAAAGGTGGAATATGACACATGGGGTGGGTGAACACCATTGACGGGGAAGGGTGTTTGGAAATCGCAAGCCCATGAGCCCACAGATGGCAACAGTGGAACTGACATCCTCACCCATGGACAGTCACCACTGCACCTTCACAGCCTGGAGGGTGGCTGTGCTAGGGGCTGCGTAGAAAGGGCAGGCTCACCTGTGAGTCGCACCACTCTTGCCTCTAGCTGGCATAGAGGATCAGCGACTGAACGCTTGATCACCCTATGCGCCAAAACCCGGACTGTTCGGAGGGTGATAGGTGGCCCTCCTCTGGCCACGCTTGCATGGGGGGGAACGAGCCCCATCCCCTGCAGTGGTTCCACCCAAAGGTGGCACAGGACCACAAGAGGAGGAGGTCCCAGGCTGGGCACCGGACATGCTGGTGCCAGGTGCCATCGCCAGCTGAGGTGGGAGAGGGGGGTCCACTGGGACCGGCCTTCCCATACGTTCTATGTTTAGCAGGATTTAATGGCAATATGGGTTAGTAACAGACAACAGCATTCCTAATTAGTTGTAACAGCATGCAGTAGTATTCCCATTAACCCAATACACAAGAATTCCAACAGTTGAACAGCAAGCATAACACATGCATATTTGGAACAACAGTGGACATTCCAACAGCATGCAGGGTTGATTGGTGGCAACAGGCCACCAAGATTGTGGTATGTGAACAGGGCACATGCATCAAAGTACATGCAGATATTTATAAACCAATAGGACATATGTCCCAACAAAGTTTTTCAGATAACACATACCCATTTAAGCGTGGAATGGCATTATTTATGACCATAAAGTAGGGTGTAAAAAGATCACTCCATTAACAACTTATATATACTTATAACTTTACTCTCCATTCCTACTGACTGCAGGTATATATCCCCTACATGTATTATTACACTAGGCAGTGTCCATTAAATTGTGAAATGGGTTTTGATAGTTGTTTATATACCTGACCTGTATCTGACATACAAACTGTTCAAGATGCAGATGTTACTGCTACGTATTTATATATTTCATTTATATTCATATATATACATATCTGGCTGTCTTCAGGTGACATTATCAGCTACATTTAAACAGACCCCTACATTTCTAGCAGCACACTGACATTTGTGGGGAACACAATCACAAGTTACTCATGTGCCAGATTAACCTGTACATGCTAGCCATGAACCAACAGTTGAGGACTGTATATATGCTTAAGAGCTACTGGCATTCCCTTTATCCACTTTATATGTACTTACACAAGTGTGGATTGACAGCACTTAATACAACTGTACTATTTCCATAATGCAAGGGTATAACAACATATCAAATAAAGTGACACAGACACAGTCCAGAAATTATACCTTTATTAATTACATTACACACTTTTGTAGTGACTCTCTCATTCATTTCATATTTTGGTGCATGCAGAATACTTTTATTCCAGATTTATTATACCTTTATTAATGGGTTACAACACTTTTTAACACTCTTTCACTTATTTTATATTACAATACATGCAGAGACTTTATTCAAGACTTATTATACCTCTATTAATGGGTTCCAACACTCTTTTTCAGGCTCTCTCATTTATTGTATATGATAATACATGCAGAATAATTACTAACCTGCCTGGTGGTGCAGCCTTAGCAGCCTATTTGCATAGGCTTGCCGATTTGCAGCATGGACACCTGCAGTTGTGAAGTAAATGAAGGGATATTGAGACATACCTATCCATTATATAGACTAAAATAGCATTTCTTACATACTTCATTCCATGGCTACTGACTCAGTAGTGGGGCATCTTGCATGTCATGGGCCTTCTGTATCCATTGGTTCAGTTGGTCCTGCTGCCATCTCTTCAGGTCTGCATGGTGGTGACAGACCTGCTCACCAGTCCGAGGGATGCCTGTGGCACTGGTGAGATCATGAGCTAACCGGTTCCAAGCCTCCGCTTTGTACTCTGTCCCTTGAAACTGGCCCTGCAGGAGTCTTGACTCATGATGGTGGACAAGGAGCCAAACCATATATTTTGACTCCTTGATGCCCCACCGTTGCGCTCGAAAGTGAGTACCCTCTCCAGCACTGGCCATTCTGACTGCAGATGGGAGCTACAACCAGTTATGGCGAGTATTCCCGCCTATAGAGCTTAAATATGCCTCATTTCCCTCACTTATTTGTGATTGGCCATTTTTGAAAATTCTCAGCTAACAGCAAACCTGCTTAGCAATGGTTAAACTTCCATTTATAAGTATATGTATGTTAACAGTGCATGGTTATGCTAAGCTGTCATGGCTTAGTGGTCCAGTAGTTTGACTATGGTGCACAGTGTCTCGGGTTCGAGCCTTGTCATTGCTTGTTATTTTACTACTGTCCAGACAGGCTAGGCAGAGTGGCTGTGTTTAGGCGACTTTGCTCAACTTTGCTCTACGTTGCTCCACGTTGCCCGACGGTGCACTGGTTAGAACGGTGTGCAGCTCCACGCAAACCTATTGCGCTAGGTAAAGCGCTGCTTAGCTATGGGCAACTATATTACACTAGGTAAAGCGCTGCTTAGCTATGGGCAACTATATTGTGCTAGGTAAAGCGCTGCTTAGCTATGGGCAATTATATGTCAATATCCTTAATGCTGTTCACCTACTTATATTTATATATATATACATTTTGTTCACTAATGCATAGGCCATTTCAATGCTTTTTACTAAAATTTCATTCATATATGTTAGGAATTATTTTATATACTAATTTAAAACATAAAATAGAAAGGGGAGTGGTGGGACTAGAACTGGGAATGCCTCCTCTTTATGCAAAGGCTCTACCACTACTCTGTTGCGACTTGGCTTAATTTGCATAGAACATTTCTTATTATGCTCTTCGATGTCGAAATTGCTAACTGTAGCTAAGCAATGGGCACACCCACGCAAACACATGCAAATACGGGCAGCTATTTCGGGAATTATATAACAAAAAGTTTACATTTTACAATTACAAAGGGGTTTTGTATGTGGTGATGTGTAATGTTTGCTATGTGTACATTTCAGTGGACTCGCTCATTGCACTTGTCATTTTCACATTTATATAGTTGCAGCGGCATGGATATTTGGACTGCTCGGCCGTCCGACATGCCCCCTGCAGTCTTACACGCTCTGTGTTAGCCTTCCAGTTGAGTCAGCGCACCCTCATGCATATGCATGACGCGCTGACATCATACTCTTAGACGGCCGTTTCCATGTAAGACTTATTTAGTCTAACACAGAGGATTACTGAATCCCCCCCATAATGTCCAATGGGAAAAAGAACTTGGCAACAGTGCTGGAAGAAATATTATTATGACTTTGGAAAATAGAGTGGGGGCCAAAACTTTAACTAGAATATTTAACTTATATATAAATGGAAGATTGTAATATATATATTGAAATATATAATGTACATAATATTGTAGATAGTGTAAATATTATATAAATACTGTAAGTATACTTAAAATGAGGACCCCTACTTGTTCTGATAAGTGCTGTGGTGCATTTTACATCCACAACTAAGGCAGACGGGGCTACAGTTTACTATCTCATCCAAAAAGATGGCACATTTAGAAGTACAGTACTATTCTGCCTTCTGATGCACTGCAGTATCAGGGAAAATGTAATCCAGCTCTCTGGTGCTGGAGTGGAACTAGCAGCTTCTGCTCCAAAGAAACATGTAACAGCTGTTAAGCTGCTGAGACTAGAACATGATAGTAAAAAGATAAAGTAAATGAAATGCAAAGAATGGAATGAAATTCCATCAGAGAAGTAGTAAACCGTAAAGTGAATCACACATGCATATCACAAAAGAGTAGTCTAAAGCTGCTCCAGAAGCCATTGTAAGATTTCGTTACTTATATTTCTACACTTCCCCAGAAGCCACTGCGTAGTGTCATTGTTTATTTTCCTACACTGCCCCAGAAGCCACTATGTGATGTCATTGTTTATATTCCTATCACTTTGTCATATTTTGCTGCATTCTAATAAATTGTCCTGTGGTGTTACAACATCTGCTTTGTAGTTAACAGAAGTACAACTGAACAATGGACAAGAGGATACTCAATCAATTAACCAAAAGACCAGAGACTGGCAAGTCTGGGATTTCTGAAGAAGAGCTGAGCCACAGCTGATCCAAGGGTCTGGCTTGACTGTTAGAGCCCACTAACAGCTGAGTCAGAGTAGATAATCAAAACAGTAGCTCAGTTAAAAATAACTTTTTCTGGAAGTTCAGAGCAAATTATTTAATAAAAAAATAAATATACATATATATATATATATATATATATATATATAGAGAGAGAGAGAGAGAGAGAGAGAGATAGTTACAGGCAAATAGATATTGGCATTGCCAGAATTCACTGAAACGAATGAATGCTGAAAGTATGTTGATCACACTTCCTAACAGCTTACACCCAGCCACTGCCTCTGCTATGTCAAGCTAAAGATCTGCTGACATGACAATGAAAAATAGTAAAAAACTTATATTGTCCAGACCCCCTTGCAAGGAAATAACCACATCACTTAGGAAAAGATGACCATTTTATTAGCAACTAAACACATGGGTAATTCCACAACATTCAAATATCATAATTTCAAAACATAAATTTATTTATTTGTTTGTTTGTTTATTTATTTATTTGCCATTTGTTAACTGGGTTAGTCTGGCTGGGCAGGTTCCCCTTTTCAGCAGAGTCCCAAGGAGAAGAGCTCCAGATACTTATTTCAGTTAGATACAAAACAAACTTAAAGTTGCAATAATGTTTACACTTAAATACAAGACAAACTTACAGTTGCAATGGTGTATATACTTAGATACAAAGATTATTTACAGTTGCATATAAGGTTGAAAATATAGCTATAAATTATTTACAGTTGTGTATAAAAATTAAAAAAATTATTACAGATTAGAAATTTGTAAGATAGCAATTCAACTCATCATATAAACCTATTAAGAGGATTAAAGGTGAAAGGCAAGGAGGGTGTAGAAGGTCTTAGTGAGCACTAAGTAGTTCTTGAGAAACTGGAAGTGTAGGATAGAAGGTAAGTTGTGGTAAGCTTATGAGCGGGGGGGGTCAAGTTGGGTCTTTACAGGGGTCGTAGTAGGCAGTGTTATCCACTCGTCTTCACTCAACCTTGATGTAAAGCAGATTTAACTCAATCCACTCACTTAAACTCAACATCCTGTTAGAAGCAGCATGGTACCACTCCCTTGTATAACAAGCAACCACTACCAATCTAACCAAAATAGAACTAAAGGGAAGAAGGGGGAACAGAAGAGGGGTTCATCCAAACCTCTTTTCTCTGTCCACCAACTTGTTACCCCACACACATCATTTCAATCTTTTAGAAAGTCAGCATAAACCTAAAGGTAACCAGGGAGGACAGGATTAGCAAGCCCATGCCAAAATCTGACCCCTTGTCTCTTGTCTATTAAAAAAATATATATCTCCTTCATATCTCTTACATCGCTTCCTACCTAAACCATCCTTAATTTCCTATTCAGTTTAACCCTCCCTTTCACATTTCTCTACACCTAGCTTCCTTTCCCACTAACTGCCTTCTTTAATCTGTCTAACCATGCCTCCTACCCTCCTACTGTGATGTCTCTGGACAAATTAGTCTATATCCAAATGGCATTTGTCCAGACCACCTCCACCTTCAATTAAATAACAGTACCACTTAGAATAAGGCAACCATTTTATTAACCACTAAATACAGGAACAATTTTACATCATTCCAATGTCATACATTCAAAACATAGAAAGTTCACAGTAGGCAGTGCTGTCTACTTGTCTTCTCTCAACCTTCATGTAAAGCAGCATTAAATGTATCTGCTCACTTAAGCTCAACATCCCATTAGAAGAAGTGTGATACCACTCATGTCTATAACAAACAACCACCACCAATCTAACCAAAACAGAATTAAAGGGAAGAAGAAGAAGGAACAGAAGAGGTGATCATCCAAACCCCTCTTCTCCATCCACCAGCCTGATAACAGACTGTTTCCCCTTCCTCCCACAGCTACAAAGTCCCAATCAAATTTTTCAAAAATAAAGAGAGATACACATTAAACTGATCCAGATCAAGATTACTTAAGTGTATCCCATCTTCCTGATACCAGATAGGATCCCTATCATGAAAACCCCAATGATCAATAGAATAAACACTAAACTGCCACAACACTCTTGAAAGCCTGTGATTTGTAAAATGGCAGGTCCACTGATTACCCATAAATTTGACAGCATGCCTCCATAGTAGTTGTGGCATTATTTCTGACCAAACTATAATTATAGAGGGAAACCTACATCTCAAACTTGCCAAATCCCCCACTATTGTAGCTAACAATTGCCATTTTGGAAATACCCCAAATTGTAACCTGCCAAATGAATGGCCAAAATATGTGGCATTCCAGTCCTCACCTGGATGTTTTCCAACTTGTCCATGAGTTGATGCCACCTTAGACCTCTAACACCTTGCCAAGACACACTCCATCCACATTCTTGCAACCTCGACTCAGCTCCTTCTGAACTGATCACAGCTTGCTTTGTAGCCCAGTACACAAAGGAATGGCCCAGTATGACAACAACCCCTCCGGCAAAAAAAGAAATGACTGATATAGCTAACACACAGGCCCACATTATATAATATAAGTTAAAAATGCCCTCAATGACAACTGACCCACTCTTGTTATTACCTCCACTGATCTTCCCTCTTGGGATAAGTCAGATGCCCTCCTTATCTGAAAAGGATGTGTGGAAAACCTCTCACCCTGGAAGCCTTGACATTGAAACACCATTCTTACCAAGTATATAAATTGGCTGGCCTCCACCACCTTACCACTTTGAGTATGAAAAATTAGATCATGGGACCTACCACCATGTGAAACTGAAATGTATTAACCCAAGCCACAGGACAAACTAGCTCTGCAACACTTTTATGCAGCACTATTTGCATACCTCTGCCAACCTGCTCCATTTTAGAACACTGCAACCAAATCAACACTGCTGAAGAGATTACAAATATGTCCTTCCACAACAGTGAGCCCAGCAGCTATCCAACAATAAACACTCCTTTGTACATCCACACTGCCAAAATTGCCCAGAGTGTGGAATCAATCAAGTTTCCCATTAATAACCACAATCCTGACAACATCACCCTAATGGCCTGCTTCATCATAGATAGCCAACCATCACCTCTCCTACCATGTACCCAATCCCATCCATTCAACATCCAAACTACTAGCCACGATTTGGTTAGGTCCTCCAAAACCACTGCTCTGGTAAACAGGTTAAAAGCTACCAAATGTACTCTAACAGACCTAGCCACCCACTCCTCAAGCCATCTAGTGTCAAGTAGTGCAATAACAAATCTAGAGACCATACTCACTCTTCTTTCAGCATCTCCTTGATAAAATCACCAAACGCAGATAATGACCCATAATAAATCTTCCCCATGGATACTATCTATAGTTACTGAACAGGCATCCCAATATGTCTGACCAATATGTTATACTTCTGCAGGCAGCTACACTAGCTTGACCTACACCTCTGCAGCCAATTCCTGAAACTTGTGAAACTAAAAATGACAGCTATCATATTTTTGTACTTGGCAGATGTGCAACTGAAAAGGAAAAATTAGTCAATAAACTTTGCAAAACATGCTTCCTTAAAACCTAGAAAAGCAACTTGGACTTACTAGTCATCATCTTTAAGACATGGAATACTGCCAGGTTATCCGAATTGAAACACCCCCTTTCTATCCTGCATGTGTACCTATGAAACCTCTGAGGCTGCCCAGATGGACATCAACTCTAAACATGCCATGTCCCTCCTCCACTTTTCATTCCATACATCTGGGCATTGAGTTGTGAACCCCCGACAATGAAATATTCCCCCATTCCATGTACTGTCATGGCATCTGTGAAAAAATGTAAGTCCTCCTGATTAACCCAATATCTTTCTGACAAAAGGAAATAACATTGAAGTGGTCGAGAAATGTAGCTTATCAACTCACAGCCTGTCATGCTTGCTGTTTCTGTCTCTCAGCATGAATGCTACTAATCCACAGAAAGTCCTACCTGGGCTAGTCACCCAGCATGCAAAGTTAAATAGACCTAAAAGCTCCATGGCTTCCTTAATCTAAGCTTTGTCTCTAGTCCAAAGCCACTCAGTCTTACCCTTCAACCTTTTGAATATCTCCTGTGGGAGATGAAACAAACCTGACCTGCATCATCCATCAGTCCTAAACAGCATATGGCCTTTTCCGGACCTTCCATCTTCCTTTCAGCAAGGAGGACACCCAACTCATCGCACATATCGATAAATGCTTTCAACCTTTATGAAGCTCCCGCATACCCCTCTCCTACCAAACTGAAATCATCTAAATTATTAACGTCCCTTTGGCTGGCCACCTTTTGCTGCCAGTGAAGAGCGAAGCTGAATTTCTCAAAACTGGTACATGCCATGGAGCAGCCCATGGGCATAGCATTGTCAAGATAATTTTTTTATCCACAGCCATGACCAACAATGGCCATTAATCCTCACAAATCTGCAACAAGTGAAATGCTGACTTAATATTGACCCTTACTAGCATGGGTCCACAAACTAGTAAGGGTCAATATTAAGTCAGCATTTCACTTGTTGCAGATGACCCTTACTAGCATGGGTCCACAAAACTTCTGCAGTGGTGCAGCGGTAGCGTTGTTACCTCACAGCAAGAGGTTCTCCCTTTCGATTCTCGGCTGGAGTGTGGTGAGTGCCTTCTGTGTGGAGTCTGCATGTCCTCCCCGCAGTTGGGTGGGAATTTGAAATACATGCGTAAATGGGCATGCCTTTGTTGAAGGTTGAACGTCGAGCTGGCACCTTGGCGTTCGTGAAAATCTACTGCCAATCATTAGAGGACTGGAGTTCCGCTGTGGCAACCCCTAACTGGGAAAAGCCGAAAGGCAACAACAACTAGCATGGGTCCACAAACCCCTTAATCACCTTAACAGAATTGTCCGAAGATGCATACTGGACTTGCATATCCTCCTTTTTAAATATAATCATTGAATGACTCTCATTTAGAGAAGGATAGATATTGAATCATTTGAAATTCCCCAGGTGACTTTTTCAGAACTAGATTCAAAGGAGGCACCTTGAAACTAATAAAGTTGATTGAGAAAGATGTACTAAGAAAAAAACAATAACACTGGTTGTAACAAGGCTAAAAACAAGAGCATTTAATGGAGTAAGTGCTTTCACGGACACACCGCTTCTTCAGACTGAAGAAGTGGTGCATCCGTGAAAGTGCTTACTCCACATTAAATGCTTTTGTTTTTAGCCTTGTTACAACCAGTGTTATTGCTTTTTCTTAGTACATTTTGCTTTTTCACTGGTTGTTTTATCAGTTTGGGAGTTTTATTTAATAATATTGATTGAGAAAGACTTGCGGCTAGCAGGATATTGAGTCTGTTTGATTCCCCCCATCAGATGGGCACAATATTCTTCTAACCCACAACTATTTTTCAATCAACCCCTGCAAAATCTCTTCCTTTCTATAACAGAGCATAAGTTTTTACAAACTGACCCAACCCCTTCCACCCTTGATTGATAGAAAAACAACTTGAAAACCAGGTAATCAATTCCGCAGCAACCAACACATCAGGGATTCCTACTAACAATCATTGCAACACATGTACTTTAATGGGTGAGTGGGAATGTTGACAAATCTCTGCCCTTGAAAAGTTGCATTGCCTCTTTGCCCTTGAAAACTACCTTGCCCTCTAATCCCCTGCTGTCCTAGCATCACAAGTTTCCCAGTATCACCCATGGCCAAGAAGATTGCACCAGATCCCTTTTCCAGCACCAACATGGCACTGCTGAATGCCCCCAGTAAAAATCAAACAGGTGTGTGAAAATCTACATCCAAGCCAAACATACCTACCTGTATTGAAAGCCCAACAGGCGCCTACCCACCTATCCTAGCTATCTTAACTTGACTATTCACACTATCTAGCATAGTAGTCAGCCAAATATCAGGTTGGCTTACCTCTCATTTCAAGAACTGATCGACGGCCTTTCTTTTGCAGAAACTCTGGTCATACCATAACCACACATCCCTCAAATGCAACATCTCCTCCTCCTCCTGGATTGTTAAAAAATAAGCCAAAAGTGGGACAGCCTCCTCTAGACAAACTGCCATGTAATACAAAAAACCTAAAACCCAGTTTTCCCAGGTGCTGGCTCTAAACCTTCCAGTCTTTCTCTGCCCCAACTCCACCAAATCTGGCAGCAAATTCTTATTCTCAGCAATGTCAGCCTCAGCCAGACATTGCACCGCATCAGAGTCAATCAAGTAAAATACATCCACATGCTCACCTTTCCATATCTTTTCTTTAACAGAAGTTGGGATATGTGGGGTAATAAAACCCCCACCTCTTCTGTCAACAGTGACTGCATAGCCAACCATTCACCCAGCTGAGTTCCAAAATCTGAAATCACCTCACGCTGTAACTGACCCAGCTGCTCTTAAGCTAAACCCATTATCCACAACAGCAGTGTCCCCTCTCATCATTCAATACATCCCAACACACTGCATTGTCCTGTGCCTCTTCTTCCCATATAAGCAAACCCTGACCTTCAGTGCAATCTCCATCTACAAGACCCTGTAGCTCCTCACCTAACCTGCCAAAAATGCACCCACCCGGGCAACCAACATAGCAGTGACAATACCTACAACTGACATAATGTCATTACCTGCAGCTGTGTGCAGACTCAATCCCTCAGCATCAGCACCTTCATTTTCTGATTCCACAACTGACTTCTAGGCACACGTCTCTCTAGTGCACACAGTCTGCCTCACTGGCTGTGAATGACTCTTGCCAACAGTCATATTCCAAACCACAGACATGGGTGGTTCCACTTGCACCTTCCTTGAGCAGTTCATCACCTGAGCCACAATAACTGCCCATTTCTCTTTTAAGTTACGCTTTATCAGCATCTGAAAGAAAATGCAAAGAACCATTGGAGACAGCAAAAAGCTTGACAGGCTAATTTTATTGATTAGACTACATAGAAGGAATTTTTTAAGCTGAAATCTCTTATACAGGCTGAGCTACACAACTGACATTCACTGAGAGATTTTGTTGACTGCTCATGACTGTACATATGGGACGCTTAGAGGAAATAATAACTGCAATGCAACAAAAAGCATATTTTACATCTCGTCTTCATAATATATTCAACAAATACCACACTCTTTTAACATCTGATTAGTTAGATGAAAATAACAGCAGGCTCTCCGTCATAGTGGAAATATGCATACTATTTAAGTACCTGATAACATCTACCAGGTAAAACAGTCAGTGCATCACCAGGTAGCATACTGCCTTTTGTGCATAAGGCTGTGGTTCCTATTCTCACATCATGTAGATCAGTTACTGACACTGCAGTACAGCCTAAGGGGGTGCTGCCCTCCTGAATGTGCTGTCCACCAGGTGAGCTGGTTGTAGTTCAGGTGGATATAAAATGATTCCATGGCATCTATTAAAAAGAGCAGTAGAAATTCCCTGATGCCCTGGTCAAATTTCTCAGAAGTACAAATACTACCTCAGGTCTCCCAGGAAAGAGGCTGTTATTAGCCTAATAGGATTAACCCAATCAAGAAAGAATAAATGCAATAAACAAAATTAATGAAAAGAGCTGTACAGGGATGGCATTGCTGTCCTTTCAAAACATGCTCACACAATAAATAACATGGCTAGAGTGGTATGACCATGGCAAAAACACCTATCTTTACCACACTGGGCTGAATAGGATGTGCTCCTGTAATCTGTACTAACCAGAAGCACTCTTTATAATTTAGCCATTAATTAGCCACTGATCTGTATTGAGTGACTTGACCATGAGGCATGGTTTTACTTATTTATTTATGTATTTGCCAGTGGAGCTATGCATGGACATGTCACACTCTCAGTCACACACATAAGGCAATGTGGAGTAAGATAAACTGGACTGAGCATTCTTGCCAGCAGTTAGAATAAAAAGTAATAAAAATGCATCAGTAGCAACACAGAACAAGAACTGTAAATGGATGCTTTGAAAAACTAGGTATTACATGCAAATTCTGAAGGCACACATAAAACTGGAACATAACTCCTGATACAGTTTTTGATAACAGATGTGTTTTTCTTGTCAGCAGGTCTGTGAAAAAAATTTTGCAACGAAAAAAATAACACAAGATTCTTTGGCATAAAATAAGAGACTAGGGAATAAAAACAAGGCAGTAATACAAAAGTTGAACCATTAGAGGGCAGCAGTAGACAATGATTGACATAAAGGAAAGCCTGCACTAAAATATTTAATACAAAGTTATATTTCAAATAAACGAATTACCACATTGAGTGGTTTGCCCTTCTAGCTATTTATTAAAGAAGCTAGATTTAGAGTTTCACTTCCTTATGATTTCATTTGCATACTAACTTTGTCAATTTTCATGTTCTTCACTTCTGTAAAAAAAAACATCCTTTTAAACACTCTGGAGTTCAAATGTGTCTGATGTATTTATTAATATAAAATTCATTTAATGTTTAAGAATACTCAGTTTGTACACATATGAGACATGCATTAAGGATGAAGGTGCATTAACTTCTGTCTCTGCATTGTACTTCTGTTGTGATTTACTACAGCGGAGTGACTTGTGCAGCATTATTAGAGGTTTTCCACTCAGTTCTTCACTGAAAATGAGTCCTGGCTGGTGGCAAGCACTAACTTTATAAATGCAACTAGCAAACAAATAAATAATAATATAGGAATTGTCATGCAAAGAAATACAATATATTCACTGCAGTTCTAGTAAACCATGTAGTTTAAAGAAAAAAATGAATTAAGTTCTAGGAGCATTAGTGAGGGAAAAAAACTATTTGGCATGGATATCTTTAAATGTAGTACTTCTGTTATGTTTAAAAAAAAAAAAAAAAAAAAAAAAAAAATTGCAATAACCATTTTTCTAAATGGATTCTAGAATTCCTGCAGAGTCTAATAAATAAATAAATAAATAAATAAATAAAATAGTAATAGCTGCAGCCAAAAGTGGCTGTTTCCACAATCTCATAAAATGGAATTCAAATACGTTAGGTACAATAAGGAAATACTTCATTATTTGTTAACTGTCTCTGAATTGCCTTCAGTTAACCACAAGTCCACATGAACACTTTCATGTGGTAATCATCCATCGCATTGGCACAGGCACCCCTCTTCATTCATTCTCATTACACATGGACATGCGCACACACGCGCATACACACACACAAACACACACACGGGTGTGCGCGCATGCACCCACACACACACATGCATCCACACACACTCTGGCACCTGCCCCTGAGTTAATAGAATCTTCCCGTTGTATCTTGTTTTTGTTCCTGCCCTCATAAATCACTGCTCTTTACAGTCAGTCAGTAATGTCAGATATTACAGTTTCATTCTTTTTATTGTTTGCAAAGTGCATCATGATACTATGCCTCTTACTATAGTGACATCTTTAAGTGAGTCTAGGCTAAAGCTGGAAACCATCCCTGATTTTTACAGAATTCTCCTGATGTTGCCTGATATGTGTGCCCTATCCTTCATAACACAAACTGTTGCAGTTAGTGAATAATACAAGATGTTAGAGTTTTATACATATTACAATGTACAAAATACACTCTAGCACAAACACTCTTGAGAGTTAAGGCTCTGGTTTGTTAGTCTGATTTCTGTGCCAAGGCTGCAAGGTATAGCACTTCCTCCCCTTCATTTTTTTAGTTTTTAAGACCTCAAGTAATATGTTATGAGCATCACTAGTATCTACTGCTGATGCAGAGGGCTAACAGTGTGCTGTGCATTTGGATGGGTGCTGGGGTACAAGGTTTGAAACTTTTTCCCCACCCTTATTAATTTATTTTTTTCCAAAACTTAAGGTACTAAGTAAGAATATCCCTAGTGTCTAGTCCTAATGCAGAAAGCTAAAACTCTATAGAGGGCTGTTTGTGAATGCTGATGATGCAGGGATTTAATCTTTTTAAGTGCCTTCAGGACATGATATAAAGAAATCTTTCTTATTTAGTGTTCCTCCTATTCCACATCTTTCTTGCTATAAGTTCATGTTCTATAATCTTTTTTAAATTCCTTTAGGGCACAAAATCTGGAGTATCTCTGGCGTGTAATGGTCCTCTTTGCCTAATACTGTAGGATTTTCTTGTTAGAGTTGCAGGAGGGTGTGGAGCTACGGCAGCTGTCACTGTATACATTCACATTTATACATTCATACACAGACACACATACACACACACACACACACACACACACACACACACACACACACACACACACACACACACACACACACACACACACACACACACACACACACATTTTATTAATAAATCTTTGAGAGCCAAGCAGTTCCATCTCCAGGGATATATTTGATTCACATAAGAATAAGAATGCAAAATGAATATAACTCTATGAATAGGCATTCATAAAAAGTGCTGTACAACATTAACAAAAGAGAATAAGTCATTTATATGTCATTACTGCAGATCGAAATCAAGAAGGTCAGATAATATTTGTAAGTCCAAAAATGTTCCTTTATATTCAGAAACTTCTAGGTAGGAATTGGCTTTTGGGTTTAAAGTTTAGTCCCTGTTATGGATCCTCAGATTCTTCATGGTTGGAATACTCTTTTGAGGGTCTTCATTTCCTGATGAGAACTAGAGTAACAGTTCTGAGTTGTGTGCCCACTCCCTGTTAATTTAGAGAACTTAAAATAATACCTTTCTAAATCAAAGCTAGTACTTCCTTGGGTACTGGTCCTTACAAATGAGAGCAAAACTTGTCTGGATACATTTCTATTAAACATTCTCTTTCCGCTGCAAATAGATCTCATTATCTTTCCAGGGTCAATAACTCGGCACAATTATATTTTGCATTTTCAGTCCCTTTACCAGTGTGTGAGTTGTATAGTTGCATCTGTTATTTAACCAAAACAAGCACCTTCTCAGAGTTCAGCTGTGCTGTTAACTTAGCAGCTCAGACAAAAGATACTTCACCTTCACAGACCTAATCAACAAAAGTGTGAATCAGGAAAAGAGCCAAGAGATTGGCTATCCAAAAATCTTCCATTACAAAAGACATGGCAATAACTTCTGTTTTTTCCTTTTTATTTTTTCTTTTCTTTTTTTTTTTTTACAGTGTATAAGCTTTCTGCATTCTGAATGGGTGTGACTCAATCCTGCAATCTCATTTGTTAATTATTCCTCACACAGGTCTTTAGTTCTCTCTGGAAAGTGCATCTCAACCTTGCAGCCTCATTGGTTAATTATTCTCACACAAGTATTTTGGTTTCATTGGCAAGTGTGTCCCCTTTCCCTAATTTCTGTACACTGCGAGTAGAAATGCTTGGTGTACTTTCAGTGACAAAACTGTTGAGTCTAACCATCTTAAGTTTGATATTTTGATGACTAGCTTTCTGAAGAGAACACAGAATGAGTGCAGGACAGAGAGCTAAGGTACTCTTTAAAATATTTACAGTATATGCAACATTATAAATGCATACAACTATTATTTCTTAATTTTTGTGGTATCCAAATAAACCTATCTTAAGTTTATACCATCATTTTAGACATTGGAGTCTTGGAGGTATTAATTTACAGAGTATGGATATATATATGCAAAAGGAATAATTCTGAAACCATATTTAATTGGTTATATAATAAATATACTGCAAATTAGAAGTTTTACATTATCAGCTGCTTAATAAAAATAAACTGAAATATTTGGATTTAAACAATAACAAATTATAATTCTTTTGACTGTTTGCGTAATTACTCTCTTTCTATCCTCCAACAAAATTTAACTTTATAAATGTAATTTTAAAGAGTTTAAAAAATAATATCAAGCAATTCAAATTACAGTTTTTGGCTTGAGTCCCTTATTCCTTTTTCTTTAATCAAAATATTAATGATAATTTATCAAGACATATACTTAATATTTGGAAAAGATAACAATTTTATTGTTGACATCAATGCTTTGACGGAATTTAATTAAATCTTTGGAATCTATGTGCATTGAATTTAACATTGATATTAAAGATTCAGCTAATTTATGATCAATTGACAAATTAACCCATACTAAGTTCTTTCATTTATCCATGTTTTATGTAATGATGTTCTAGAGGGGATTACAACTATAAATGAAATTGTATATAAAAAACAGGAAATTGATAACTTGATTTCCAAATTGTATGCAATTCAGCATAGCATACTAGTAAATTAAATGATAGATTTTGGAGTTTCATTACAAAAGAGCACCATGTATCTTTAACTGAAAAAATAAAGAACAACTTATTTTTATTAAAACACATCTTGGACTCTTTATTGGGGGTTACTTACATGGAAATTTATACATAGAGCTTCTTTTGACTTCTATTAGTGTTGCTAAATTTAGAAAAGAAGATGTGTCTGAATGTTGGAGGTACAAAAATATTGCAATGCTATTTGGTCACATATGTTTTATGACTTCTATGATATATAAATTTGGGGAAATGATTCTAGATATTCTTAAAGCTTTATGGTCTGATTCTTAACTGTAACAAATGAGTTGGGTTTTTTTCAATATATTGGGTATAAAAACATCCAGAAAAAGACTTTTATACCTAACATGGACAATTCTTGTGGTGGCCAGGAAAAGTATTACAAGAAAATGGAAGAATCCTTCAGAACCACAATTCTAAGAATTTCTTATCTCCTTGAAAGATACTGCTCGACTAGTTTAGACCAGTTTACAGGCCTTGCTGTATTCTGGGCTGTGGTGTAGTTCCTGTGTTGTCCATTACCTTACTTGGATAGAAGGAAGTTGCTTTGCTCACCAGTGGGAGTGGGGAGCCTTGAGCAGCCTACCTGTCCTTGAGGGAAGTGACCTCAGCACAAGAGCTGTAGTAATTGGTTGTTTTGGACCATTTCTAGCTCTTTGAAGTTCCCTGTTTAAAATCCGCGTTTGCACAGCTTTGCGCGATAGTGCGCATAATGCAGCGCTGGTTAAACAAGGTTCTGGCTTCGCCAAGTCTGCTCTTCAAATTTTCCTTTAAGAAAGCTCTACTCTTTGTATAATCAGTCTACTCGCTATATTATAAGCCTAGCACTTGTTCTCAAAACCTCTCTTATAAGTAAGCACTCTCAAACTAAAGTAAGCACTACATCCACTCCTGTGAATACCCACTTCCCTTAAAGGCACAGCACTCCCTTATACTATTCTAGCATGTCGAGTGGTAGAGTGCTGGCATCCTCTCCGGTTCAGCTGGTTAATCTGGGAATCTTGAGACAATGTTACAATTGTCTCATGTACACAGACAACCCTCTCCTCCTCCCAACAAACACAAATACTTGTGAGAGATGCAACTATATAGCCAAACTGGAGGCTGAACCCTCTCAACTCAAGGCTGGCAAGACCAGACAGGAGGAGATGGTAACCACACACACAACAAATCCAGTCCCACATAGACCTACCCCAACTGCAAACCAATCACATAACAACACAAAGACATACTCGGAGGCTCTAATAAAAAACTTACCAAAACAACAGAGGCCCCCGAAGCAGACACCCAAAAATCCAGCACCTCAAAACATAACACATGCAACACATACTTCAATAAATCAGTGTGTCAAGCAATCACAGCCCTTAAGGCCAAACACCATGCCTGATACACTAGTAATAGGTGACTCTATAGTCTGACACACTGATGTCACGCTTACCAGGCTGAGCAAGGAGAGGGTGACTGTGAGCTGCCTGTCGGGAGCTAGGATCCGCCACATAACACACGCACTCAGGTCACTCCAAAGCAAGTACAAATATGACTCCGTCATTGTCCATGCTGGCGTGAATGACCTGAGATGTACCTCCCTGGACTACATGAAAAGAGACATAGAGGAGCTCTCTGATTATGTAGCCCAGGCTGGTATGACCCTGACCCTGAGCAGCATCTTGCCCTCACCAAGAATGATGCCTCAATACAATGACAAGATGATCAGCTTTAATAATTGGCTCAAGTACTGGTGTCATTCTATGGGGATCCAATGTCTGTCTGCTTGGGATGACATGTTGGACAAGCCACACTGCTTCGCAAGGGACAGCTTACACCTGTCACCACTGGGCTTCCGGATATTGGCTAAGGCTCTTGCCACCCCCATAATGCCTTTTTTAGGCAAGGCTCAAAAGATAAACCCACCTCCTTAGAAAACAAAAATGGAAAAAAACTAAGGGTAATGCTGCTCAACGCCAGAAGTCTAAATCTCAAAATGCAGGCTCTTGAAGCCCTCCTCAGTATGGAGAACATCGACGTCTGTGCAGTAATGGAAACCTGGTTCAAGGCTCCTGAGAGCACCCCAGCACTACCAGGCTATACCTCGTATCATGCTTTTCGACCCCAAAATGCGGGCCGAACCACAAAGGGAGGGGAAGTGTCCATATTCATCAAGGACACCCACACCTCCAGGTTAGTAGCAACACATGAAGCATCGGAGACCATACAGGTGCAACTAACCATAGGCAATACTGCTATACAACTGGTAGCATGTTACAGACCACCCTCCCAATCTCAGGAACCCCATTCAGCCTTCCTGAAGACACTGGAGGATATCAATGTATCACCAAATACCATCATACTGGGATATTTCAACTACCCTAACATAGATTGGGTGCATTATTCTAGCCCTAACACCCTGGCCCAGAGGTTCCTGGAATTCATAAATTCAAATGCACTGGAAAAGCTAGTTACATCTCCCACTAGGGGAGATAATATACTAGACCTGATCATCACAAACATGGGGACAAAATGCTCCACACCGGAAGTATACCCCTCACTAGTGAGATCTAACCACAAACTAATCACCCTGGATATACATATCCCACCTACACCCCCAGCACAAAAGACTATAGTGAAAAACTTCTCAAAAGCCGACTTCACTCTTCTTAAGACTGAGATGGTATCCTTTAAGCCCACTGGGCCAGTGGAAACCACATCCCACAATGCTGAATCCTTCACAAATGCGTTATATGGACATCTCCAAGAATGCATGGATCATGCAATCCCAAATAAATCCAAGACCCTCTCCGCCAAGGGCAAGCGTCCTGTCTGGTGGACCTCAGCCATAAACAAATTGTATAACAAAAGAAGGAAGCTACTGCACGACAGAGCTAAATCCCATAAAGGGAAGGCATCTCTGATCAACACTAGCAGAAAGCTACGTTCCCTCATAAAAACACCCAAGGCCAACTTTGAGAGAAAAATCGCTAAGGACACTAAAGATAACCACAAGGCCTTCTTCAGCTATGTTAGAAACCTGGGCGGAAACCCTCAGATATGCTCAGAGTTAGTTCACAACGACAAAAATACACTGAACCCACAGATATTGCCAACATTCTGGCTGACAGGTTCAGTGCAAATTTCTCCCCTCCCTCACCCCCAAAAGATGAAATACTTATCCCAGCTGAATGTAATCTCCCTGTCATCTCAGATGTCCAGGTGAGAGCAGCCCTCAGCAAAGCTAAAAACACAGCATCAATGGGACCTGATGGCATCCCGGGTTGCGTGCTACGTGAACTCCAAGAGGAGCTTAACCCGCACATAAAAATGCTATTTAACCGTAGCCTTACCACAGGATATGTACCTGAACACTGGCGTACAGCAACAGTGGTCCCACTCCACAAAGGAGGCATCTCTACAGACCCTGGAAACTACCGCCCCTTAAGCTTAACCAGCCTGGTCTGCAAAGCTATGGAAAGAATCATTATGGAACTCATAAACAGAGACATTGGGGACCTACAGACACTTGATCCCACCCAGTTCGGCTTTGTAAAGGGCAGATCCTGCCTTTTGAACCTGGTTGATTTTTTCGAAACAGTCACTAGAGCCATTGATGAGGACAAAGCAGTCCATACAGCCTACCTGGACTTAGCTAAGGCCTTTGACACAATACCCCACTCATAGATAAGCTCAGCAGCTTAAATGTAAACCCATATGTCACTAGATGGGTTGCAAACTGGCTAAAGGACAGAACCCATAAAGTCAAAATCACTGGAGCCTTGTCAGACTCAAAGCCAGTCACAAGTGGTGTCCCACAGGGCTCTGTCCTGGGACCCCTCTTGTTCGGCATTTATTTCTCAGATGTTAAAGCAAACATGGGAAGGTTGTGGCTGACGAAGTTTGTAGATGACTGCAAACTAGGCGCCATAGTCGATACACCAGCTGACACATACATCCTACAGAATGGCCTCACAGAAACGGACAACTGGTGCCGGAATCATGGCCTTAAACTAAATGCCAAAAAATGTATAGTCATCCCCTTTGGGAAAAACAAGGTACCCACAAATTATCACATAGACAGTAACCCACTGAGTACGGAAAAAGTAATCAGAGACTTGGGGACTCAAGTCGACAGTGACCTCTCATTTGACACCCACGTTGCCAAAGTGGTTAGAAAGACATTCTACCTTGCCCACCTTATCATGAAGGGATTCACATCCAGATCAAAGGAGGTCATTGTACCCCTATACTCCTCCCTTATCAGACCCATGATTGAGTACAATGCCCCATTTGGTATGTACCTCACCTGGCACCTGCAGCAGCTGGAGAGACCACAAAAGTACCTCACCAAGAGGATCAAGGGTCTCCAACATATGTCTTATTCTGCCAGACTAAAGAAACTCCAGCTCTATTCAGTAGCATACCGCCTGCTCAGAGGTGATCTGTGCCTGACATACAAGGCCATGTCCAATCAGGATCTGATGGACATGCTCCACCTCAAAAGATCCAAATCCATCAGAACCACAAGAGCCAAAGACTTAAACCTCGGCACAAGTATGAATAGAACATGCTGGAGGGATAGATTCATAACCCAGAGGCTTTCCATGCTCTGGAACAGAATCCCAGTTCATGTTAGGCAGAGCCCATCACTGACACTCTTCAAGAGAAACCTTGATGAGTGGATGGGAGATCGTAGGTTTACCCCGGGGGTCACCTCTGTGTCACTACTAGACAGGGGCACAGTAAACTAATTCATTTATGTAAGGGGATTTTCACTGTGTCACTAATAGACAGAGGCACAGTATTCTAATTCTATTCTGTACCACTACATGGGGTGGCAAAAGCCATATCACTATGGCTAGGCTTACAAATGCCCCAGGGCAGATAGCCTAGTACTTAACTATGAAACTATAAACTATGCTAGTAAGGAAACAACTAAGCAGAGTAGAATTTTTCCTAATAATCTTAAAAATAATCCTTCGTCAAAAGTATTAGCCCTCTTTGAAACTTTCTCATCTTAGACATGCTCATGTTATTTGGCAATTGAAATCTTATTTATGGGTTATGTCACTTATTCATAATCTTATCTCAGACATTTTGTATATATTGCTAATATTTTATTTTATTTATTTGTTTGAATTTTGTATTGTTATATTTAAATAGGATAATTTATTTATAAGTTTAATGTTTTCTGTTATGTTTTATTAATAAAAATAATAAAATGTTTTGAAAAAAAAAAACAAATATGTACAACTATGGCAGAGAGAGATTTGAAAAGGTGGGCTGAAGAGTAGAAAAGATGGGACAGGCTAGAGATTTATTGCCCAGAATGATAACAGAATAGTCATAAGGGGGGGCAGGAGTTTGTACAAGTTAGTAAGCAAATTAATGGAAGGGCTTGGTGAATCAATGGTTGTTGATGGATTTAATAAGAAAATGAGGGTATGTGAAGTATACTGAAAGTGCCTGATGTTGGGACAAGGGCATTGCTAATAAGAATATTTACTGGTCATTTGACACTACAAAAGCAAATTTAATCAAAACATAGGTTGATAGGTACTAACCTGGCTATTGATCTATAAGGATTTTTAGAAAACTAAACATACATTCCCAGGATGCTTTTAGCTGTTATACTTGAAGTATGAATAACCCAGAGATGAGCAAAATATTTGCATGTTGTCCCTTTCTATGAGAGATAAGGGTGATAAACAAGGGGTTAATTTGTGGTTACCCATCCATGTGACTAGATTACATTTGAGTCGTTTACCAGAAGTACTTTGCTTTATGTGCAGAATAAGACAATTCCAAGGAAGTGGCATTCTCTGTGATATATATATCTTTCATTCTAACATATTCCTATTGGACTTGAGAATGTGCAGTAGGTCTGAAAGGATAGGGTCTGTTGATACTTTTTATTAGAGGCAGAGATTGCCCCTCAGTAGCCTGTATGCTACCAAGAAGAGAGACATGACTTTGAGATGGTTTACATATTATTTAAAGATTTAGGTCTTTGATTTTTTTCAGCAAGAAAATGTTGTGGGCATTCAAGATATGTTGGATGTTTGAACAGGTTTATACCAACACCAACTATTTAAGTTGTAGGCAAGGTTTATGTCTCTAAATTGGGTAATTTTTATGTCATCTGTTTTGCGAATGTACAACAGGTCAAGCAGAGTAAGATCAGAGAATGTCTCATAGGCCATGCATAGATTGCATCTCAGCAGTATTGTAAGATACCAAGTACAGGCATAGGATTTTGAGGCAGTCTGTGTAGAACATGTTGTTTACATCCTATATTCTTTTTGTGAAGAGCCTCTGTGGATGCTCCAACTATTACATATTTTTGTTCTGATAAATATTGTATAAGGCTTTGAACTCAATGACTGGCCTGATGAAGGTTGAATATAGCTGAATAATGAAATCCTTTGACTTAGATCATATACTCTTACCTATAAGTTATAGAATGTAGAATGATTTCCTTACTAACATTGATACATGATGGCATGTCATCATTTTGGGCAATAAATCTATAGCCTGTCCCATCTTTTTTACATGCATTTCCAAATACCTGAGCACTGGATCTTCCCTTAGCAGTGTATTATCAATCTGGTTGTTTCACCAACATCTTTACCAATTATTAAAGTTAATTATCTTCTGTTCATATAGTAGCATCATCCTTGGAGAAGCTAAAATCTTTCTCAATACATAGCACATATTCCAACACATAGTATGTAGTACAAGAACTCTTTCATGACTCTATTCATTATCCAAGGAGGTACGTCTCAAGTGACTTCCTCTCATGTGCACTGTGACAAAGTCATACTGGCACTTGTGGTTAAACAACCTCAATGCATGCATGATCTAGCAGATCCTTGCCCCTGGAATGAATGTGTTTAAATTGTAGGAGGTCCTCAAATTCTGACATTTTTCTATTCAGACTTTAAGCATTGAATACTGCCACTATGATGTCTGAATCTGAGTTTGAATTTGTTATGTAACAATGTCTATTAGTGAGTTTCTGCCTAAGATGATACTACAGGGGTAGTAAAGGTTTTAGCCAGTATGTGGAAGCCCTAATAAGAGAAGCATAAGACATTCATTGTAATGCAGGAAGTATTGCCTACCATCATGATGCCTAATATGTTTTCCCTCCCTTATTGAATGACTCCAACTTGTTACAGCCAGTTACTATTTCTTGGTATCTAGTCATCACTCTTACACTATAATACTGAAGAAAAGTGAATTTCTTGCTTCAGACACATACATAGTACACTCCATCATCTCTTTCTACATATCATTATGGGTCTATTTAAAAAAAAAATTTTTCAAATTGTCAAAACTCATATGGTGAAGACCATATGGTCAACATTTCAGTCTTTCAAACTGTTCTGACCGAGATCACAGTATAATGGTGATTGGAAAATTTGCTCTTTTCCCCACTGCAGTGTGATCTCTGAGTTGAGGCGGTGTCAGGATTGTGGCTTGACTGTCTGCAAAATCATTGTTTTGGTTGTTTGCAGGTGTTGGCTAGGTTTGTGTTTTTTGTTGATGGATTGAATTGTCGACCATATGGTCTTGAATATATTAGTTTCAACAACTTTTACATTCAACTCCTTGAAACAGATCTCTCATGTTTTTACTGCTTCAAGTCATTCAGTCACACTTGGAGCATCACTAGGTTGAAACAGAAGCTACTCCTTCCTCATCAAGGCAAGTTACTGAAGAATGCAACCCTGAGTTTGTGGACATACACGTAAACCACATAGGTTCATACTAGGCTATCTGCCCTAGGGCATTTATAAGCCTAGCCAGAATGTGTTTGGCTTTCGCCACCCATTTTAAATTTATTTTGCTATGCCCTTTTTCGAGGTTAGTATACTGTGCCTCTGTCTAACAGTGACACAGAAGTGATACCCGGGGAAAACCTATGATCTCCCATCCACTCATTAAGATTACTCTTGAAGAGAGTCAATGAGGGACTCTGCCTAACCTGGACTGGGATTTTATTCCAGAGTGAAGGGAGCCTCTGGGTTATGAATCTGTCCCTCCAGCATGTCCTATTTATTTCAGTGCTGAGGTTCAAGTCTCTCGAGCACGTAGCTCGATGGGATTTGGATTTTCTGAGGTGCAGCATGTCCATTAATTCCGGGTTGGACATGGCTTTATACGTCAGGCACAGATCACCTCTGAACAGGCGGTATGCCACTGAGTAGAGTTGGAGTTTCTTTAACCGGGCAGCATATGGCATCTATTTGAGCCCTTTGATCCTCTTGGTGAGGTACTTTTGGGGTCTTTCCAGTTGCTGCAGGTGTCTGGTAAGGTACATCCCAAAAGGGGCATTGTACTCAATTATGGGCCTGATGAGGGATGAGTAAAGAGGCACGATGATCTCCCCTGATCTAGATATGAATCCCTTCATGATTAGGTGGGCTATATAAAATGTTTTTCTAACCACTTTGGCTATGTGGTTGTCAAATGAGAGATTGCTATCAACTTGGGTCCCCAGGTCCCTAATTACTTCTTCTGTACTTAATGGATTACCACCTATGTGGTAATTTGTGGCACATTGTTTTACCAAAGGGGATGACTATACACTGTTTGGCATTTAGCTTGAGGCCATGGCTCTGGCACCAGTTGTCTGTTTCTATGAGGCCCTTTTGGAGGATGCTTGTGTCGGCTGGAGAGTCGATTATGGCGCCCAGTTTGCAGTCTTCTGCGAACTTGGTCAGCCACAGTCCTTCCGTGTTGGCCTGTACCTCCGAGAAATATATACCGAACAAGAGAGGTCCCAGGACTGAGCCTTGTGGGACACCACTTGTAACTGGTTTGGAGTATGACATGGCTCCAGCAATTCTAACCATGTGGGTTCTGTCCTTGAGCCAGTTTGCAATCCATCTAGTGACATAGGGGTTTATATTTAAGCTGGTGAGCTTATCTATAATGCCCGAGTGGGGTATTGTATCGAAGGCTTTGCGAGGTCCAGGTAGGCTGTGTGGACCACCTTCCCTCGTCAATGGCCTTGGTGACTGTTTCAAGAAATAAACCAGGTTTAAGAGGCAGGATCTGCCCTTAACAAAAGCCGAACTGGGTAGGATCCAGTGTCTGTAGGTCCCCAATATCTTTATTTATGAGGTCCATGATGATCCTTTCCATAGCTTTGCAGACCAAGCTAGTCAGGCTTATGGGGCGATAGTTTCCAGGATCCGTTGAGGCACCACCTTTATGGAGAGGGACCACTGTTGCTGTACGCCACTCTTTGGGCACATATCCTGTAGTAAGGCTGAGATTGAACAGTAGTTTTATGTTTGGGTTTAGCTCTTCTTGGAGTTCATGCAGGACACAGCCCGGGACACCGTCTGGTCCCATTGATGCTGTGTTTTTTGCTTTGGAGAGGACGGCTCTTACCTGAGCATCTGAGATGTCAGGGGGGCAGCACTCTGCTGGGATAGATATTTGCCCTTTTGGTGGGGAGGGGGGGAGAAAAACACAACAGAAAGATGATACATTAAGTAGGGCAAGGAGAACATAGCCAAAGTTGGAAGGAAAAATACTGAAAAAACATATTCCTATTCCTTCTTACATCTGTTTACAGAGAACATTTTTTTTTATTTATTTACATTTGTTAACTGGGAACAAAGCCAATTTTCAGCAGAGGCCTGGAGAGAAACGCTCCAGATGCAAGTCCTTATAATGGTTCCCTATTATATCAGTAAACGTTTAAAATAGCGAACGCTGTTTTATTGACTGCTTTAAATCGAAACCATGAAATCCCAAACACACATAACAGAAATTTTTTTCCAAGGGCTGTTTTTGGGACTTTGCCATTTCCTCCACTGTGGTGCGATCTCGTAGTTGGTATATTTAAGTAGGGGGGGGGGAGCAAAACCCACCACTTTATTTTGTGTTTGGATTTTTTTTTTCAGAGTAGCGATGTCTTCGGCATTTTGCGGTTTTGGTTTTTAAGGGTTAATTGTACTGCATTCACTATTATAACACAGACCCTTTACAACATGGGACGAAACCCACACAAACTCAGGGAGAATATGCAGACTCTGCACAGAGGGCACTCCAGCCGAGAATCAAACCGGAGAACCTTTTGCTATGAGGTGACAATGCTACCACTGCAACACTGTGCCTTTCACAAGCCCATAGTTACTTTTTGGTAGGTTACCTGTTGCTGCACAAAACTAAGACAAGCCTATTGGTTAAGTATTGAAACTAGGCATAATGAAAGTGGTAGAAAACACCAGTGCCTTTTATCCAAAATGACAGACATTGGCACTCCATCTAGGGTATAAGTCCCAATGCACATCACAGAAGTACCAGATTAACAAACTGTGTGAACAATATGTGACCATCAATAAAATCTAACAATAGGAATCAATAGGTTCTAGAAATAGGAGACTATACTACAAAATTTCCAGGAGCAGTGCCATTACACAAATCCAGTGCTACGAACAGTCTCAGAGAAATGGTGCTGGCATCCCCTGTAGGTGCCAGAAGTGCAATGGGCCAGACTTGCTCCACATCCTATTGGTGGAAAGCCAACATCATCCACCACCTGTATGTGACTCCTACAGGTTCTCAGCCATTACTTTGTCTTGGATTATCTGGGCTGGGCTGGGATGGGATAGAATCTTGACTCTCTATGCCATGAAACCAAGCTCCTAATTTAACAGGTTTGTTTTTCCCATAATTTTCTGTTTACCCACTTTTATTGAGATGCAATACCTCTGTTATTTTCTTTATTATTATTTATTCATATTCTTCATTGGCTGATATATCCATCTATGGGTAATAATTATCTTTAAAGGCTTAGTAAAAGATTTCCAATATGAATGTATATCACAGGAAAATAACACAGTGAATTTACATTCTTCTGAATTTAAAAGCATTAGTAAGTTGTGTTCATATATAAAATATAAGAAATATGTTAACTAAGGGCATAATGAATCTTCAGACTTTTATTAAAAGGATTTCAGTATTTATTTACTAAGTTTTACAAATGTGTCTGTGATTTATTATCTCGTAATGACAATGCAGTGATTTCTTTGTATAGATACCACTGTATATACATAACATAATTATTCATATAAATGCAGATATCATCATGTTAGGATTATTTAATATGTTATTCTATGTCTCACAGTGTGTATTCTATCTCTAAGAGATTACAGTAGCAGGAAAAACGTCATTGTATTTACTTAAAGATGCATCATGTGATTTGTAGAGTTGAAAAATGTGCTAGACAAAGTGTCATGAATGATACACTTTGCTTAATGGTAGTAAACTGTTTTCATTTCTATTGAACAATTCTAGTTATAGCCGACTTGCTTACATTAATGAAAGAACCACTGATGTAACTGCACACCACACATACGCATTTTTATATATTGTGGTTGAAATTAAACCGCATTTCCTTCACAAATCTTAATCAACACTGTAGTTACAAGTCTAGGAGTATAGCAGTTGTTGAGACCAGTTCTTTTGAACACACTGAGGAACTGCTGAGAGTGGACAGCTAGACCTTCATCTCGAATATGTTTTCAATCCCTTATTGAATGATTTGGCTCTCCTTTTCTTACTTTATGATTTGGACTTTCTGACTCTTTTTAATCCTTTTATTTGTATCGGTTTATCCTTTGCTGACCAGGTTAGCCTGTTTTCGGGTGAATCCCGTGGTGATACTCGCTCTACTAGTGGAAATTTGGTCACGGCATTGGGGAATGTCACCTTTTCTTGTGAGAATTGAAGCATCATTTCTGTTCTTGGCTCACAGACAACTGAGTGAGGTGATACTCTGGAGCAGCTTTTTGCAAAATCAGAGAGTGGAGCTGGTGAAATAGGTTCTGTTATGCCGAGACAAGAAGGTGTTAGGCCAAAAGAAAATATTATGTTGAAAGGAGATTTGGAAAGTGTAGTGGGACAGTTTGTCAGAGACCTAGGCAATGAGGTGGATGTTACAAATAAGCAGCATCTAACTCCTTTTCTGGATGAATCAGAGAGCCAGAAAAAAGGTAATTACCGAGTTAGAAGATAGTGACATGCAAAATGAAAGACTTTTGCAGTTACTAAATAAGGATGAACCTGAGGAAGAATATGCTATGCCCTGGTATAAAATGCAGGATCAAGAATATGGAGAAACAGATGAACAAAATAAGCAGCAACTCAGTAAGAAAGTCAGTAGTGGAGATACATTTTCAGTGACTTAAAAAACATGTTCTAAAGTTGTTGCTGGGTGAAGAGAGCAAATATAAGGTAGTGTTAACAATGATAAATATAAAATAAAATAAAAGACGCGGCACCAGATGCCACAGCAGAATCTTTTATTCAATGTGATTTGAGTGCTTTTGTTCCACTATAAAAGGATCTTCTTCAGAAATAAAGTATCAATAACAACCTCCCATTTAAATAGTAAAAATAAAATGCCACACTTGAGAGACAAACTTTAGAGATATACCACATAAATCAACATTGTAATAAACTGTTGAAGGATCATAAAAACATGATAAAAATCCATCACAGTCTGTATAAATAGAAACTTGAATATCTTGTAAATAATTTAAGACAAACAGGCAGACGTATCCTTCAATACTGGCTTAACAGATATTAAGTCATCAATACCTGGTGAAAAGCAGGTGACATAACTTTTGAAACTATAACATTGCGACTGAGACTTTTGTATGAAACTGAAAAAAGAAAAGACTGTTTTCTACTGCAATAATGATTTATTAGTGGACATGGACAGCTTAGACCAGCTATTATAGAACACAATGATACGTTACATTGCTTAAAACAGTATTGTGAAAATGCTGCAAATGTTATAAAAACAAAGGATGACAGAATTATATGTAATTATGGCTGGGAATTGGATGCAATGTTAATTACAAAATAAGATTATTGAGGGCAAAATAAAATGTATAATTTCTGTGGGAATGTGAATACCTTAATTCAAGACTATAGAAAAGATAAATAAATGCAGTTAATGTGGAGAAATTGGTCACACCATGAAGAAATGTAAAGCAGAATGAAGGTTATGTGGAGAAGGAGGTCATTTTTTGATTTGATTGTGTAGGAACACAGAGTGTAGATAAATAAAAGAAAATTAGTGAAATAGAAACAAAAATGCCAGATAAAAGCATGGAAGAACAAATAAAAGTTTATATGAATGTTAGAGAAAGTGTGAATCATGAAAACAGTATTATTCAAGAGAGAGATAGACAGACTGGATTAGCTGAAGTTGAAATTAATATCTGCTAATAGGTGTCTACAAGGGTAATGATCACTGGGACCTTTTTATGCATATCCATGCATTCCCAATCTCTGCCAAGTTCTGGTACCCTTGGTAGTATAAGCAGGGGCTTGGGATATGAAACTTTTACAAGCAGTGGCCTGGGAGCTGGACCATTTACAGGCTGCCTGTGTCCATTAAAGACATAAGTTACAAACCAAAGTTGAATGTCTGGTTCCCCATCTATTTGTCCAAATTATATTTGAAATGGATTAGGGAGGAACTCTCCTTCACATATATGGAAAGCCTGTTTCAGAAAAGGAGCAGTCTCTGGGATACTTACCTATCTCTCCAAAAGGGCCCATTTATATAACAGGCAAGGTTTAATTAAGTCTTTAGAATGGATAATTTTGGTGTTGCTTGCTTTGCAAATATGCAGGAGGTCCATCAGGGTGGGGTCTAGCAATGACTTGTATGCTAGGCACAGATGTCCCCTCAACAACCAGTAGCAAAGAGAATGCAAGAATAGGGTTTCAGGTGGTCTGCACAGGACATGTTACTTGTTATTCTTTTAGTGCAGAACCTCTGTGGACAATGATCAGTTATCAAATGAGCAGATAGTAGAAGAAACAATGCAAGAGGGAGAGCTGCAGAGGCCCATAAAGAAGAATATGTAATTGAGAGGCATAGAATAAGAAAACAAAGGTTTAGAATATAACCTCAAACTTAAGAAAAAAAATGATGTGGGTGGATTTGGCATAATGGTTAAGGTCTTCACCATACTGACACAAGGTACAGGGTTTGATTCTGACCTAGGATTATTGGCTAGCCTTAAAATAGCCCTTCAAAGCAGCAAGCTTTGTGTTCATCTGTAACCTATAAAGTAACAGTAGTATTAGTTAAGTGAATAGTTGGCTGAATGAGTTGAAAAGAATGACAATCCTGGAATGCTGTACAAGTTTGTAAGTTTTTTAAGGTGGATTGAGATTTACTGAAATAAGAAAAAAATGAAGAATTATTTGAAGAAATAAAACCTTATGTTATGTTGATATGAATATTATCTTGGTGGATTTTAATTTTGCTTTAGAACACTGCAAAAAAAGAAAGGTGAGTTATGTGAGAGGGATGCATAAACTATTAAAATTACGTGACTGGTGACTATGGAATAATACAGATTTTAATTAAAAGAGATGTATATTACAGACAGAAATAGATTGTTTCATGATATCTATAAAACTTAGAAAAAACTGCCAAAGAGAACAAGAAACCAATAAAACAAATTGCTCCAAGGCTGCAAAGGTGGCGCTGGAAATCCAGAGACAAAAAAGTCCAAAACAAATGCTGGTACTCCTTCTTCCACACAGGTAGAAAATGAAAGGCTGCCAGTAGAGTAAAAATCTTCACTTTATTGTAGAATATTTACACCAACAATCCCATCAAGCGCTTTCGCTCAGCCCTTTGCTGAGCTTTTTCAAGATAAAATAACCTTAAAATGAACACTCCTTTTATACCTATAAAATTCAGCTAATTGTATACTTAATTGGTTGATTGGGAAAAAATTTAATCCATTTAACCCTTCCCTTCCTTTTCCTTCAGGGGATGTTTTTAAACAGCCTTTGCAAAATGAAAGTTGTTACATGTTAGAAATGCAAAGTGCTGCAAAACCCAATCATTCTTAAAATCATCTAGTTACTATTAAATATACACAATAAAATAGATAAATCCATCTACACACCTCAAGTTTACTAACCATTTTTTCTTACTTTTTTCAAAAAAGGTTTTCAAACAGCTTTTACAGAATAAAACTTGTTGCATAATAAAAGTTATTGCATAGTAAAAATGCAAAGCACTGCCAAGCACAATCATTTTAAAATCACCCAATTTCCATTGAGTGTACACAATAATAAAATG
Organism: Protopterus annectens; assembly: GCF_019279795.1. Lineage (NCBI taxonomy): Eukaryota > Metazoa > Chordata > Ceratodontiformes > Protopteridae > Protopterus > Protopterus annectens. Next base: position 1,643,117,838 of record NC_056726.1, read on the forward strand.
AATCCATCTGCACATATCAAGTTAATGGACCACATGTATATATTTGCTTACTCAAGCCTTCTTATGAATACTGGTCATCAGGCATATGCTAAACCCATATCTGTTTAATAGTTTAAAAAATGTTTTATATATTTTTTAAAATGTGTTATCTGCCTATAATTATCATGAAGCTTGCTCTCCTGAAAACCCCATCAATTAATCCTGCAAACACTTTGGCCTAAAATTGTAATTTATAATTTTGCCTTCCTTAATTTCAAGACGCTACTAATACTGCAAGCATCATTTAAACCTGGCCGTCTTCCTGCATCTAGTCTGAGTTGCCATATCAATTCTTTGTGTTCCAACAGGGTCTCCCAGTCGCCCCCTCTAGCATCTGCTTTTACCTGTTCCAAAATGATGAATTTAATCTCCATGCCAGGACAAAAAAGAGAATGTCTGTAAAAAGCATTAGTTTCCTTTTTTTTAGTTATGTCATAAAAATGCTCATAAATTCGTCTTCTTAAAGTTCTCTCCGTTTTTCCTATGTAAAAACTTTTGCATTTCATACATAAGCCTAAGTAAACAATAAATTTAGCATTACAATTATAATAGCCCCTCGGGTGACACAAAAATTTTCTTGATGGTATATATAACTTGTGTCCATTAAATATAGCTGGGCATTGTTTGCACATTCCACATTTATGTGTGCCTACTTTTTTATTGTTCATATTTAAGCCCACTTGTTTGGTCTGTTTCATTTCCAACAATAGTTAAGGGCCAATTTATTCGTGCCTCTAGAATGTGTAATACATCACAATTTTTCAGAGAAGAAGTTAATTTTTTAAAAGAGAGATTTTCTGAAAGAGGGTACCCAAGTGGTTTGGTAGAGGAGCTGGCTAAAGAAGTGAGCACCAGCAGGGGGACGAAATACCAACCACTGCTGTTTAACACAAGTATGGTAGATTGCCAAATAGGTAATGGATTACAAAATTTAGAACAAAAGGGATACATCCACACTTTTGGTATTGACTCAGGCATTGTAGAAAATAGTGTAAGAAAATACTGGCCAATTTTGCAACTGGATGATAGGTTGGGCAGTATGATCCCAGAGTTTCCCAGATTTGTTAGACGGAGAGGTACCAACTTGAAAGAAATGTTGGAAATGAAACAGACCAAACAAGTGGGCTTAAATATGAACAATAAAAAAGTAGGCACACATAAATGTGGAATGTGCAAACAATGCCCAGCTATATTTAATGGACACAAGTTATATATACCATCAAGAAAATTTTTGTGTCACCCGAGGGGCTATTATAATTGTAATGCTAAATTTATTGTTTACTTAGGCTTATGTATGAAATGCAAAAGTTTTTACATAGGAAAAACGGAGAGAACTTTAAGAAGACGAATTTATGAGCATTTTTATGACATAACTAAAAAAAAGGAAACTAATGCTTTTTACAGACATTCTCTTTTTTGTCCTGGCATGGAGATTAAATTCATCATTTTGGAACAGGTAAAAGCAGATGCTAGAGGCGACTGGGAGACCCTGTTGGAACACAAAGAATTGATATGGCAACTCAGACTAGATGCAGGAAGACGCCAGGTTTAAATGATGCTTGCAGTATTAGTAGCGTCTTGAAATTAAGGAAGGCAAAATTATAAATTACAATTTTAGGCCAAAGTGTTTGCAGGATTAATTGATGGGGTTTTCAGGAGAGCAAGCTTCATGATAATTATAGGCAGATAACACATTTTAAAAATATATAAAACATTTTTAAACTATTAAACAGATATGGGTTTAGCATATGCCTGATGACCAGTATTCATAAGAAGGCTTGAGTAAGCAAATATATACATGTGGTCCATTAACTTGATATGTGCAGATGGATTCATTTTATTATTGTGTACACTCAATGGAAATTGGGTGATTTTAAAATGATTGTGCTTGGCAGTGCTTTGCATTTTTACTATGCAATAACTTTTATTATGCAACAAGTTTTATTCTGTAAAAGCTGTTTGAAAACCTTTTTTGAAAAAAGTAAGAAAAAATGGTTAGTAAACTTGAGGTGTGTAGATGGATTTATCTATTTTATTGTGTATATTTAATAGTAACTAGATGATTTTAAGAATGATTGGGTTTTGCAGCACTTTGCATTTCTAACATGTAACAACTTTCATTTTGCAAAGGCTGTTTAAAAACATCCCCTGAAGGAAAAGGAAGGGAAGGGTTAAATGGATGAAATTTTTTCCCAATCAACCAATTAAGTATACAATTAGCTGAATTTTATAGGTATAAAAGGAGTGTTCATTTTAAGGTTATTTTATCTATAAAACTTACTGAAATGGATAATGGTACACTGCTTACGTTCTTTTTTTTTTTTTTTTTGCAGATCATGACAGTATTTGGATAGATGTAGGGGAATTATGATATTATAAGAGTAGGGAAATATTAAAAAAAAAGATTAACAGGAAAATGTTAGAAGTAGATCAAATAAAACAAGAAAGTAATAGAAGGAACATTGCATCATGAGAGAGAGCATTGTAAATCCTGGGCAGAATTATAGGTTATATTTAAACAAAAATAAAAAAGATCTATTATGTAAGTAAAATTACAATTAAGAAAAAAAAAAGAAAATTTAAAAATTATTTGAGAATAACTGGGTCAGATAGCTTAGAAAGAGATGATACTAATTAGTTTTGTAAAGAAAAAGCAAGTATATGAACAAAATAAAGAGATGCTTGGGAAAATATTGTATAAAAAAGATATTAGGTATGGGGTAGAAAAGGGTATTACTAGTTTTGGTAAAATATCTAAAAATGATAGTTATGTGTTTAGGGAATTGATGGATAAGAAAGAAGTAGTAGAAAGTGAGCATACACATATTATGGACATTATAAAGATATATGATAAAGAAATGTATAAGGAAAGATATGAGCATATTCATTGATTGTTGGGATTAGAGAAAGTTTCTTGTGGTGTATCAGAACATTTACAGAATAATATCACAGTTGACAAGCTGAATGACTTAGCAAGTCAAAAGAAAATAGGGACAGGTGATGCAGGTTGCAATGTATATAAAAGATTTTCAATAGAGAAATAAAGATTTTTGTTGAGGTAGTGAATGGATGCTGTGAGAATGGTATATACACGTTACTTGTATGTGTGAAGGATTTATTACATCTATATGGAAAAAAGGGGGGAAAGGATATTATAAAAAATCGGTGAGCCGTTATTTTGAATAATGATGATTATAATATATTATTGAAGATAATTCAACTGAGATGTCAGAATATTTTGAGGAAAGTTACGTCATCAAGTATATACTGAATCAATGGTTGAACGTCTAATGAACTTTTAATTGTGGTTAAGGAAGTGGTTAATGTTATTTTGTATCAAGACAGTGGTGGAAAGTTATTGATGGAAGATGTAAGTAAACCATTCGACAGTGGAAGTCATGGAAGTTTATGCAAGATTTTATTACACCATGGACTTAAAAAAACAATAATAGCAGTATTAAAGGCAGCATATAATAATTCAAAAGTTAGAACTGTGGTAAATGGTTGGTTTCCTGAGTGAATATGTATAAGAAGGGTTGTGAGACAGGGTTGCCTCTAAGCAGTGTATTGTTTTCTTTAATAAGTTCATAGTTTCATAGTTTTACTAAGCTAACAACCACTTTGGTATTTACAAGCCTAGTTGTACAACCCAACCCAGTTCTGTCACTGAGTTCTTTCAACAACTATATGGTGGGGTATTTTAGTAAGGAGGTAGTTAAGTGTTTTGTGTGAGAGTATGTTAGTTGGGGGGTAATTTATTTAGTGTCAACCTCTGTCCATCAGAGAAAGGAGGACCAGACTGGGGTGACTTTACAATTTCCCATCCAATTATCAAGATTTCATTTGGATAGGGTCAGAGATGAACTCTGCTTCTCATAGATGGGGAGGTTATTCCATAGTGTGGGGGTCCTTTGAGATACATATTGTTGTCACATGCAAAGCTCAGGTACTTAGATCTATTGTTACTGGTGTTGTTTGTTTGGTGGCTGTGCAAGAGATGCATCAGAGCTGAATTTGAGGATGCCTTATATGCCAAGCATAGATCGCTTCTCAGTAACCTGCAGGAGTCTGAGTACAGAGATAGGGTTATAGTTTATCTGTGTAGGACAGTGTAATCATACTCTGAATTTTCCTGGTGAGGAACCTGTCAGGAAATTTTGACTGTTGCAAGTTTCTGGTTAGATACATTCCAAAGGGTAGCTGTACTCAGTGATAGATCTGATAAGAGCTAAGTAAAGTTGTAGTATAACTTCTTAGGACCTGGGTGTCATACCCCTGCTTATGAGTTGGGTGATGCAGAATTATTTTCTTACTTTCTTGCATATGTGGTCAGATTACTGTCTACATATGTTCCCAAATCCCTACCTATCCAGTTTACTCTTAGGGGTGTTTTATTAATGGAGTAATTAAACTCAGTGGACAATTTCCCAAAAGTCATGATAATGCATTTCTTCCCATTGAGCTTTAATCTGTCGTTTTGACACCAGCCATTTGTTTGTATTAGACCCTCTTGCATGAGGTTGATGTTCTTATTTGGCATTTACTTCTCATAAGTCAAGGCCTTTAACATTAGCCTTGACTTCCGAGAAGTAGATGCCAAATAGGAGCAGGCCCAACACAGAGTCCTGTGCTACTCCATGGGTGACTGGTCTCCTGGTGGAAGTGGTTTCACTGATCCTGACTTCTTGGGTTATATCTGTGAGCCAGACAGCAATCTAGTGAGTTATGTAAGGATTTATGCCTAGTTCTGAGAGTTTATCAACAATACCTGAGTGAGGTATTGTATTGAGCGTTAATCTGTCGCTTTGACACTAGCCATTTGTTTATATTAGACCCTCTTGCATGAGGTTGATGTTCCTATTTGGCATTTACTTCTCAGAAGTCAAGGCCTTTAACATTAGCCTTGACTTCCGAGAAGTAGATGCCAAATAGGAGCAGGCCCAACACAGAGTCCTGTGCTACTCCATGGGAGTTCTGAGAGTTTATCAACAATACCTGAGTGAGGTATTGTATTGAATGCCTTGGCCAGATCAAGGTAGATTATATGCACCATTTTCTCCTCATCCATTGTCTTGGTGACCCCCTCAAAGGCATCTACCAGGTTGACTAGGCAAGGCCTTCCCTTAACAATGCCATACTAGGAAAGGTAGAGTATCTATAGGTTCTCAATGTCCTTGTTGATCATTTCCATGATAATTCATTCCATGGCTTTGCATATTATACTATTCAGACTGATGGGTCTGTAGTGCCCAGGGTCATTTGATGGTCTATCCTTTTGAAGAGGGTTGACCTTTGCAGCCCTCTATCCATCTGGCACATAACCTGTTTTGAGCCTGTAGTTGAAGAGTAGTTGAAGAGTTTCTCAAGTGGTCCCACAGGGTCAAGTTTTAGAATATCAAGGAGGCAACTTGGGAAAATTATTGGGGCCAATTGAAGCAGTGATTTTGGCCTTACTGAGTGCTACCAGGGCCTGCTGCCTATTGATAGTTGGGGGTTCATGCTAGAAGGGATTCTATGGGGGTGTGAAGTTAGAGTGAAATTTTTCAGCAAGTTGATTCTCTATATCACCCTGGTCAGTGAAGTTGTACCATTGATCATCAGTTCTTCACAATGCTGAGTGTTACCTTTAAGGTACCTGACATACCTGAAGAAGGCCTTGTGATTGTCCTTAGCCTGGGAGGCTATCCTGACCTCATTAGGCTTATTAGTTTCTTTATTTGTTTTGAATCAGAGAGCTGTTGTCTCTGTGAGAGCTGCTCCTTTTGATTTTGACCATGACTTTTTATGTTTTATTATATACCCTGTTAAGGTTAGAATTCCGCATGTCATGTTTGTTTTTGGTTTTAGATCTGGGCGTATTCTTGTATTTACATGCTTGTACAGGATTTCTGTAAATACTTCTACATAGGTAGCTGTGCTTGTGGGGTTTGGGGGAGGGGTGTTAATTTTGACAAAAAAACACTTAATAGTATGTAGTTTGCTTTAGAATAATTCCAAACTGTTATGGGTTTATTTGGATGAATGTGACATGGGGGGGGGGGGGGGGGTGAATGCTGTTCCATGTTGGTGAGTATGAGGTTCAATATATTTAATCCTTTGATTGGAGTGTGCACTATATGGCCCAGGGTGTTTCTGTTGATTAAATCAAGAACATGTGGCTGTGAGTTAGACACAGTGTACATTTCCCAGTCTATAGAGGAGTAGTTAAACTCTGTCATGAATAGGGTATTTGGATGTATGGTAAGTACCTTTAGAAGGTCTAGGTAAGAGTTGTGAGCTCTGTTGGACATATACGGTGACATATAGTTGTGCAGGACATGGTAAGGAACATTGTCTATGGAGACCTGGACATTGGTCAACTATAGGGCATCATCTCTTTAACCAATCTGTAGTTGTACTTGTTGCTAATATAGCTTGAGACACCTCCACCTTTATCGCTTGTGTTTACTGGTGTTGGTCTAAATGTCTGGAAGTCCCTGTAGCTTTGCACTGCTGCAGTACTTTATGTGCCTTTAAACCAAGCCTCAGTAACAACACAAATATCTATGGTCTCCAGACTGAGGAATGCTTGTAAAGTATAAAGATTCTTGTTTAGTTAACCTAGCATTGAGCAGCAGCACCTTAGAGTTGTGTTGAGATGTTTTTTTGCTATGTTGAAAGTTTTGTCATGTTGGCATTGCCTAAAAAGGCTCTAAGGGTCTAAATAAAGTTTTAGCAACTATCTGAAAGCCCAGGGGTGATGTGCAGATCATCCTTGGCAAAGCAATGTGGTCTGTTAACCATGTCCTTCCATGTTGATAGCTGATGGATTCCATTGGAGTGACACCAAAAAGTAAGGTAATTATTAAAATCAATCATTTTCTATTCATACTGTGGCATAAGCCTTTGTGAAGGCAGAATGTTGTTCAATGCATGGCACGTACATGTGACACATATGCGTGCCATGTACATACATTTGACACATATTCAGAGAGACCTATAATATCTTTTTTCATATAAACCAATGAGGTATATCTCAGGTTATTTACACTCACATAGACTATGCTAGAAACATATTGGCACCTGTGGTGTAGTGACTTGAGCACATGCAGATCCTAACTCCAGATAGGGAACTATCCATTAACTTCTCCTTGTCCAGCCCGATTAGAAAAGCATCTGTTTGTTGTACAATAGAATCCCCTTTGACAAGTGGGAAACATTGGGTGTGGGGTTATTGTGATGTTTTTGGTGTGTGCCTTAGTAATTGTTAAAGATAGGTGTTGCTGTTTGATGGCTTAGGAGGTCTTTGAAAATGTTTCTTTTAAGTGTCTCAGCTTAAGAAGGTCTATGTGTGTGGTGAGCAATTTGTGTGAAGGATGTGGCGTGTGCATTCTTAATAACCTTGTTAGTAACCGAGATTTTTGCTACCAAGGAGGTTATGTATGTGGATCTCTTGCATACTGTGTTAATTCCTTTAAAGATTAAAAGGTTGTCTGAGCACATGAGATAATTACTACATTTATTTATTTGTTTACTGGGAAAGTCCAACAGGGACAGAGCCCATTTTTAGTGGAGACCCAGGGAGAAACTCTCCAGATGCATGTCTTTTGAAATTGTCTCAAGATGGCCATATTTACCAAGTTGGCCATAGAGATATTAGGAAATTGCAAATATATGTTGTCAGGATCTGTATTAGGATTGGGCTATTGTGGTTTAGGGATTTGGTTTTACAAGGGTGTCTAGGGTTAAGGCTAAATGTTAGGTAGTACTATGATCTGATATTAGTGCTTTTAGACATGCTAACTGCCCTAAGTTTACCTCCATGCAAGTACTTTCTGTTTTACAGGTTAACATCCTAACTACTAGCTTTATAGGTTTGCTACTATACAGAGTGCTGCTAACTGCCACTGCAAAGTGAACAGCTTACCTCAAGTGCTCCTGATTTATAGCAGGCAGGAAAAAAGCTGAAAACTAACTCCTGTGCCTTCTGGACAATAAATAACTACACTTTGAGCTCCCTGGAGTGCTTTTCAGCTCAGTTTACCATGTAACACATTCTGCCACAAGAACAATGATCTTGGAATTTCTTCATATAAAAGAACAGCAAAAGTACCTCTCAAGTGCAGATTAACACCAACCAAATAAATCGTTAAAACGCCCGCTGGCTGATGAAACAATCTTACTTTAAACCTCCCTTTGTGTTTCCCAACTTAGACAGACCAGACCACCTTACTATTGCCAATAGGACAGTATTTTGTGTCTTCTTAGTATAAAACACACTTCAGTCAGCCAGAAGTGAAATGGTATCAGAAATATATCAAACAACTACCTACAACAAGTTATTCTCGCTTAAGCCTAACTGTGAGTATTCCTGCTGAGACAGACCAAGCTACTTTTCTACTGTCACTAGAATTGCAGTCACAGTCTTCTCAATGTAAAGCAAACTTTAATTAGCCACAAGTGAAATGTTAATTATCCACAAATGAAAAGATACCAGAAAAAAATCTAACTAGATAGATACAAGTAATTACAAAGTGATTCAAAAGCAGACAAGCAAGCCATGAAAAAACTCACACTTTAATGCAATTTCAAAGTACACTAACAGTCTAAGTGGAAGGACTTCCTAGTTTCTTCTGTCAGTAACCAGTAAGATGAGCAGGGGATCTGAGACTGGGAGGAGCTTCTAGGGCCGGGAATACAGAAGTTGAGACTGGGAGGAACTTCCAAGGCTAGATATACAGGAGGGGTGTGCAGCTCAAAAGCCTCCAAAATTCAGAGGAGAACTAGTATAAATGCAGTAAAATGAAGGCCCACTCAGAGCATCTAAGCCCAGCACAGAAACCACTTGAAAAGCACTGAAGACTATAAAAATACCCCAAATTAATAGCTTTAACATCAGATAAAGTGCAAACACAACACACACACCGGCTTTAAATTGTAAGATAAGTGCAGTATTTTAAATACAGTTTAAGTGTACTTCCCTGGATAGCTTCCAAACTTTTAGAAGTCCCAAGACTAGGATCGCTGATGGCTTCTGTAATGTAAAATACCCAGGGGGGTGTCTTGGTTAATTACCACAAGCTCTGGTGACAATTCACACAGCTGGCCAAAACTGGCTTTTTTAAGTTTGAAAAGTGACTACAACACAGAATTAGATGAGCAATGCTGATAATCTATTTAAGGGTTCAGAAAAATAACAATAGACATTGTAAAACTCAAATCAATTTATTGCTGTAGCTTCAGATTCAGAAGAGGTCTGGTAAAAAATACAATAAAATGGGGACCCACTCAGAATACCTAGGCCTAGCAAATAAACCACATGAAAAGCAATGAATACCATAAAATACCTTAAATTAAAAACTTTAACTTCCAGTAAAGAGCAAACACAACAGTCAAAACTAATTTAAATGATAAGTCAAAATTTAAATGTAGTTTAAATGTACTTTGCTGGATGCAAAATGTAGTCCAAATGCTTTATTTTCAACCTTCCAAGTTCCAGCAGTCCCAACACTTTGAAAAGAAGCATATTATATAAAACAACTTGGAATAGATTGTGTATACATTGTGGGCACGCTGAGACAGTAGCAAATGTGAAAGGGTGAAGAGGGTTTGCTACTGGGTATGTGATGAAAATATTATAACAATATTTAGAAAATGAGAAGAATTAATGTGCACATTATTTTGTATGGTTATTATTGAAAAGAACATAAAAGAGTAAGAGAAAATGGTTTAGTTGTTTTATGTGACATGGGGAATATAGAAAGAAAGGTCAAGAGACATCCTACTCAACAAAAAAATGGAAATAAGAGGATATTGTGCAAAAAATAAGGTTTTTGATGTGGAAAAATGGATGGTTGGTGTGATTCATTTGTTGTAGGGTTAATTTTGTTTTCCTGGGGAGGGTATGATTTAATTGATTTGTTTGCATTGTACATCATGTAAATAATTACTGTAGTGAACTGTAAAAACTTTGTAAAATTTTGTAAATGTTATTCAATATTGTAAAATAATAAAAAAATATGTAACACTTATATGAGGGTTATATAAACAAAAATAAAAATTCTACTCTTTTTGATAGGTACGGTGGGATCTTTTATATCCACCTGAGCTATCACCAACTCAAGCAGATGGGATCTCAGTTTAACGTCTCATCTGAAGGATGACATACTCAGGAGTGCAGTACAGCCTTAATGCTGCACACTAATCTGCTGGAGTAGGAATACAACCTACAGCCTTCTTTTTTCCATCAGTAAAGTCAGGTATACTACACATTGCAGCACTAACATCTCTTTTAACTGGTAATGAGCTCACATCTTAATTCTATGATTACCTGTATTTCCAAAATGTAGTTTTTTATCTAGCTTAGTTGCACCATTGTTTGAAAAACCCAGTGATATTTCCCATCTTTTCAGCTGCATATTTAAACTTATTTGATGGCACTTTGAGTACATTATCATAGTTTGCTTATGTCATAAACATGCTCTTTCATCCCAGCATTTCTGGGGAATTGTCCTGGTTTATCAAATCTGCCATTTTTAGGTATAGAACCATCATTTTATTTTATAGATCATTTGACAAGGAACCATAGTCTTTGACAAGCACTTGTTCCTAAAAGAATAACCATGACTATATTTAAGATCTTCCCTCTTTCTCACTAAGAACACCAGAATCATGACTGTTTCTTTTTGAATATGTTCTAATAATCTTCATTTGAGCCCTCTCCAAAGTGGGTGCCAAGAATACTTATCATAATACTGGACTCTTATAGTTGAAGTGCATGCTTCAACCCTATACTGTGAATGACATCTTTTACTTTGGAAGACCCAGGTCTTCAAAGAACATCTCATCATGAACATAAAGGGATCCCTAGGTTGGGAGGATGGCCTAATACTTAAGGTGTTTGCCTTACAAATACAAGGTTTAGGGTTTGAGCCCCACAAGGGTTAATTGGCTAGGCTTAAAATAGCTTGCAAGGGTAGTTAGCTTAGTACTAATCTATGAACAAGAAATGCCATTAGATCTTGTTGTCCTCATCCTATGGAAAGTTTTGCCTTGTTAGTTGAAAACATCTTCCTAAGGGTAGAGGTGTTTTAAATAGACTTTATATACCCAGGTATTTATCCCAGCAAGTGAAAGCTTGTAGTTAGCAGATAAGCAATCCAGGAGACTGTTGAGGAACCAAACTCAGGTTAATTGCCCCAGAGAATTGTCTGATAAAGTATATTTGTCAAAGTCACACAGTATTCAAATGAAGACAGACCTTTGCTACAGAAATTTACTACGTAAGAGCTCATAGTCTTTTCAGCTGTGGTGACAGCTAGACTAAACATGCAGTTCTCATACAGACCATGAGTGAAGATGAGAAATGTACCTTAGAATTATGATACAGAGGCCTGAATCATTAAGCTACTATACTGCCTTATTACTTTTAATTATGCAGTATTATTACATTTTATTAGGTTCAATACTGAGGTCTTAATGTGTAAAAAACTTTAAATGTCCTGCCTGTGATGTGCTGCTTTTGTACTATCCAGCACTGAATTTCTTTAACCCCATGCTAGTTCTAAAATATGACAGGATGAAAAGTATATGCTGAAGACGTTAGAACAAATGCAGCCTCAAGGAATCTGACGTTTAAAAAATACATACTTTTTTGTTTATGTTTATTAACATTTGACACCTTTGTTTCAAGAAAATATTTTACTATCCTGTCCCATATAACAGAGTGATGACACCCTGATTGTGACCCAGACAACCTGTATTGCAATACTGACACAGGTGCTGGAGGGAGCAGGATGTGTGAAGCATGGGAGTGAATAACTGTTTTGGCTGACACATCCTGGTGGAAAGACAGTGGCTGTGGCTTATCATTTAGGTGACAACCAGGGGTGCGCACTGGGTATAACATCAGTGGAATTCAAGCTATAGAGCATGCACAAGTCCTGGGCCCGAAGCTGAGCTGAGCATGCGGGTAGAAGTAAACATGCTTCTCACAAATGGCAGCATTAGAAGAAGTCTAGTGAATTATTGCAAGAAAGTAGGAGCTACACAGGGAGCCCACCAGGTCTAGCAGACTGGCCCACTCTCTGTCACCTGACTCCCTTATAGGAAAAGGTTACATTATAGAACCAGTAAATTGATGGGTTTAAAGTCTCTTGTCTGGGCTGGAAGTTGACTGACTGTTGACCCTGAAAGAGGAACAGATAGGCCAGTTGGGCAAAACCTGCTTGACAGTAAAAAAAAAAAAAAAAAGGTAAGTAAGTAAATAAATAAATAAGTGCATACATCCATACATTCATACATCCATACATTCATACATAAATACATACATTCATACATACATACGTACATTCATACATACATACATACATACATTCATACATATATACATGCATTTATGCATACATACCTACATACATGCATTCATACATATGTACATACATACATTCATACATACATACATAAATACATACATTCATACATACATGCTTCATACATACAAGCATTTATGCATACATACATACATACATTCATACATACATACATACCTACATACATGCATTCATACATATATACATACATACATTCATACATATATACATACATACATACATTCATATATACATACATACATTCATACATACATTCATACATACATACATGCATACATCCATACATGCATGCATACATACATATATTCATACATAGATACACACATACATACATACATTCATACATACATACATATGGTGTGAGACTATAACTGAGCACTGTATGCCTGCTTACCTCTATAACTGTTCACAGTATTACAGGCTGCAAAGGATCCAAAAATATTTTACAAGACTTATTACTAGGGTTAAGCGTCTGTGTTATGAGAATAGATTGAAAAGGTTGTCTTTGTCAGATTAGTAAGAGGTGGTTTAATATTAACCTCTAAATGTGTTAATGACAATACATTGCCAGCAGCATTAGGAATCAAGTTTAAGTCACACTCACAGGTACCGGAAATAATTGTTTATTTGTGAATAAACCTTTTCCTAATAATACTGTAGGAGAAGATTATTCCATAGAAGAACTGGCAAATTTTGAAATAGTTTACCTCTGCATGTTAGAAGAGTTAGAAGTCCTGAGGCATTTAAGTGTGCTGTGGATGAATGGTTTCAAAGGGATGCACATAATACTTTCATTGGTTCATAAGTCTTTACTAGGCTAATGACCACAAGGGTCTTTTTAAGCCTAGCCATGTATCCCAAATCTTTGACAAGTTCTGATACCATTTAATAATTGTAAATAGGGGCTTGGGAAATGAAACATTTACAAGCAGGGGCCTGGGAGATGAACCATTTACAGGTTGCCTGTGTCCATTAGAGACAACGGTGCCAAACAAGAGATGAATTTCCTGTTTCCCATCCAATCGTCCAAGTTGCACTTGAACTGGGTTAGGGAGGAACTCTGCTTCACCTGAATGGGGAGCCTGTTCCATAGATGGGGTAGTCCATAGGTTCATAGGTTCATAGGTTCATACTAGGCTATCTGCCCTAGGGCATTTATAAGCCTAGCCAGAGTGTGTATGGCTTTCGCCACCCATTTTAAATTAATTTTGCTATGCCCTTTTTCGAGGTTAGTATACTGCGCTTCTGTCTAACAGTGACACAGAAGTGATACCCGGGGTAAACCTACGATCTCCCATCCACTCATCAAGATTCCTCTTGAAGAGAGTCAATGAGGGACTCTGCCTAACCTGGACTGGGATTTTATTCCAGAGTGAAGGGAGCCTCTGGGTTATGAATCTGTCCCTCCAGCATGTCCTATTTATTTCAGTGCTGAGGTTTAAGTCCCTCGGTAGCGTAGCTCGATGGGATTTGGATTTTCTGAGGTGCAGCATGTCCATTAATTCTGGGTTGGACATGGCTTTATAAGTCAGGCACAGATCACCTCTGAGCAGGCGGTATGCCACTGAGTAGAGCTGGAGTTTCTTTAACCGGGCAGCATCTGGCATATGTTTGAGCCCCTTGATCCTCTTGGTGAGGTACTTTTGGGGTCTTTCCAGTTGCTGCAAGTGTCTGGTAAGGTACATCCCAAAAGGGGCATTGTACTCAATTATGGGCCTGATGAGGGATGAGTAAAGAGGCACGATGACCTCCCCTGATCTAGATGTGAATCCCTTCATGATTAGGTGGGCTATATAAAATGTTTTTCTAACCACTTTGGCCACGTGGTTGTCAAATGAGAGATTGCTATCAACTTGGGTCCCCAGGTCCCTAATTACTTCTTCTGTACTTAATGGATTACCACCTATGTGGTAATTTGTGGCACTGTTTTGCCAAAGGGGATGACTATACACTTTTGGCGTTTAGCTTGAGGCCATGGCTCTGGCACCAGTTGTCTGTTTCTATGAGGCCCTTTTGGAGGATGCTTGTGTCAGCTGGAGAGTCTATTATGGTGCCCAGTTTGCAGTCATCTGCGAACTTGGTCAGCCACAGTCCTTCCATGTTGGCCTGTACCTCCGAGAAATATATACCGAACAAGAGAGGTCCCAAGACTGAGCCTTGTGGGACGCCACTTGTAACTGGTTTGGAGTCTGACATGGCACCAGCTATTCTAACCATGTGGGTTCTGTCCTTGAGCCAGTTTGCAACCCATCTAGTGACATAGGGGTTTATATTTAAGCTGGTGAGCTTATCTATAATGCCCGAGTGGAGTATTGTATCGAAGGCTTTTGCGAGGTCCAGGTAGGCTGTGTGGACCACCTTCCCCTTGTCAATGGCCTTGGTGACTGTTTCAAAGAAATTGACCAGGTTTAAGAGGCAGGATCTACCCTTAACAAAGCCGAACTGGGTAGGATCCAGTGTCTGTAGGTCCCCAATATCTTTATTTATAAGGTCCATGATGATCCTTTCCATAGCTTTGCAGACCAAGCTAGTGAGACTTATGGGCGATAGTTTCCAGGATCTGTTGAGGCACCACCTTTGTGGAGAGGGACCACTGTTGCTGTACGCCACTCTTTGGGTACATATCCTGTAGTAAGGCTGAGATTGAACAGTAGTTTTAGGTTTGGGTTTAGCTCTTCTTGGAGTTCATGTAGGGCAGCCGGGGACACCGGCTGGGCCCATTGATCCTGTGTTTCTTGCTTTGGAGAGGGCAGCTCTTACCTGACCATCTGAGATGCCAGGGGGGGCAGCACTCTGCTGGGATAGATATTAGCCCTTTTGGTGGGGAGGGGAGAAGTTTGCTGAACCTGTCAGCTAGGATGTTGGCAATGTCTGTGGGTTCAGTGTATTTTTGTCATTTTGGACTAATTCTGAGCATATCTGGGAATTCCCACCCAGGTTCCTAACATAACTAAAGAAAGCCTTGTGATTATCCTTAGTGTCCTGTGCAATTTTTCTCTTGAAGCTGGCCTTAGGGGATTTTATGAGTGCCCGTAGTTTTTTGCTAATACTGATCAGAGATGCCTTCCCTTTTTGGGATTTTGCTCTGTCATGTAGTAGCTTCCTCCTTCTATTGTATAGTTTGTTTATGGCTGGGGTCCACCAGACAGGACGTCTGCCTTTGGAGGATTGGGTCTTGGTTTTATTTGGGATTGCATGATCCATGCATTCCTGAAGGTGTTCATAGAATGCGTTTATAAAGGATTTTGTGGTCTGGGCTGTATTATCCAGAGGCCGGAGGGCTTTGAAGGATTCCACCTCGGTTTTGAGGAGTGTGAAATTTGCTTTAGAGAAGTTTTTCACTGTGGTTTTCTGGGCATGGGGTGGGGTCGGGATGTGAATATCCAGTGAGATTAGTTTATGGTCTGATCTTACCAGTGAGGGATACACTTCTGGTCTGGAGCATAGAGTCGCCATGTTGGTGATGATCAGGTCCAGTATGTTTTCCCTCTTGTGGGAGTGGTAACAAGTTGTTCCATAGCATTTGAGTTTATAAATTCTAGGAACCTTTGGGCTAGGGTGTTGGAGCTAGAGTAATGCTCCCAGTCTATGGTTGGGTAGTTGAAGTCACCCAATATAATGGTGTCTGGAGAGACCTTCATATTTTCCAGTGTTCTCAGGAAGGCCGAGTGGGGTTCCTGGGTTTGGGAGGAGTGGTCTGTAGCAGGCTATAAACTGGAAGGCAGTTTTACCCACTGTTAGCTGCACATGGATAGTCTCTGATGCTTCGTGCTGTGCCACCAACCTGGAGGTGTGGGTATCTTTGACGAATGTTGATACTCCCCCTCCTTTTGTGGTTCGGTCCAAGTTTTGGGCGCGAAAAGCATGGTATGAGGTATAACCTGGTAGTGCTGGGGTGCTCTCGAGAGCCTTGAACCAGGTTTCTGTTACTGCACAGATATCGATGTTCTCCATGCTAAGGAGAGTTTCGAGTGCGTGCATCTTGAGGTTTAGACTTCTGGCGTTGAGTAGCATTACTCTTAGTTTCTTATCCCTTGTGATACCTATGGAGGTGGGTTTGTCTTTTCAGCCTTGCGTAAAAAAGGCACTATGGGGGTAGCAAGAGCCTTTGCCAATATCCGAAAGCCCAGGGTGACAGGTGCAAGCCGTCCCTAGCGAAGCATCGTGGCTTGTCGAGCATGTCATCCCAGGCTGACAGGCATTGGATCCCCTTTGAATGACACCAATACTTAAGCCAATTGTTGAAATTGATAATCTTGTCTTCATACTGTGGCATCATTCTTGGTGAGGTAAGATGCTTCTCAAGGTCAGGGTCATACCGGCCTGGGCTACATGCCCAGAGAGCTCCTCTATGTCTCTTTTCATGTAGTCCAGGGAGGTACGTCTCAGGTCATTCACACCAGCATGGACAATGACTGAGTCATATTTGTACTTGCCTTGGAGTGACCTGAGTGCTTGTGTTATGTGGCGGATCCTAGCACCCGATAGGCAGCTCACCGTGACCTTCTCCTTGTTCAGCCTGGTGAGCGGGACGTCAGTGTGCCTGATGATAGAGTCACCTATTACAAGTGTATCAGGTGTGTTGTTTAGCCTTAAGGGCTGTGACTGTTCAGCACACTGGCTTTGTGAGCTATGTGTTGTATGTGTTTTGTTTTGGGGTAGCGGTTGCTTGGGTGTCTGCTTTGGAGGTCTCTGCTGCTTAGGCAGATTTTTATTTAGAGCCTCCAAGTATGTTTTTGTGTGTTTATGTGTTTGGTTTGCTGTCGTGGTAGGTCTATGTGAGACTGGAATTGTAGTGAGTGTGGTTTCCTTCTCCTCCTGACTGGTTACACCAGTACTGAGTTGAGAGAGCTTAGCCTCCAGTTTGGCTATATGGTTGCATCTCTCACATGTGTTGGAATTTGTTGGGAGGAGGAGAGGGTTGTCTGTGTACATTAGGCAGTTGTAACATTGCCTCAAGATTCCCAGGTTCACCAGCTGGACCGGAGAGGAGATTGACAACTGACCTTTGGACATGCTAGAATAGTATTGGGAATTCCTTTATAATTGAAAAAAGGGCCAATGGGGAACAAGTTACTCAAGGGAGTTTGTGAGGGTGTAGTGCTTTTAATTTTTAGTGCTGACTTATATAATTGCTTTAGTGAGCAAGTGCTAGGCTTTAGCATAGGAATAGGGTGTTTATTATGAGAACGAGATCAGTTCCAAGGCTCAAACCCAAATAAGCGGCGCTGCTCGATGAAGCGCTATGCACAAAATCACGCATAAAGCTACAGTGGGTTTTATACAGGCGGACTTGAAAGAGCTAGAAATTGGCCCAAAACAGCCAACAGACTACCAGATTCCTGTGCTGGGAACACTCCTCCAGGGACAGATAGCCTGCTCCAAGCTCCCCACTGCCACTGGTGAACAAAGAAGCCTCCCTCTATCCAAGAAAGGAAATGGCAACACAGGAACTTTCCAAAAGTCCAGAATACAGCAAAGCCTGTATTTGGACTACTCTAGGTCAGGAAAGATGGGAAACAAGGATAACTTTTTTTTTTTCTTTTTTGCAACAAACAGCAGGAAATTGCAATAAATATGTAACACAGGCTAGCGCACTTGAGTGTGTAGCCTCAACAAGTAAATGCAACAAACAGGACAAACTTTAAAAGTGCAGGTGCAAAAAAACTTTAGACAGTTTAAAACAGTTCAAGAAGCAGAAATATTTGCAGTTTAGCTAGATCGGACAGTCGCCCAGGTAGTAGCAGGAAAAAATACTTTTATCAGGTTAGCAGTCGCTCTTTTAGCCTCTCTGCTGCTAGCACCACTCTGCAGGACCCCGAGGAGCTTGGCTGAGTAGTAACAAGCGCAAAAACCTTGCCAAAGTGGGTTTTATACAGGGGGATTTGAAAGAGCTAGAAATTGGCCTAAAATGGCCAGTAGACTACCATATTATTGTGCTGGGAACACTCCTTCAGGGATAGATAGGCTGCTCTAAGCTCCCCACTGCCACTGGTGAACAAAGAAGCCTCCCTTAATCCAAGAAAGGAAATGGCAACACAGGAACTTTCCAAAAGTCCAGAATACAGCAAAGCCCGTATTTGGACTACTCTAGGTTAGGAAAGACGGGAAACAAGGATAATTTTTTTTTTTTTTTTTTTGTTTTGTTTTTCTTTTTTTCAACAAATAGCAGGAAAATGCAGTAAATATGTGACACAGGCTAGCGTACTTGAGTGTGTAGCCTCAACAGGTAAATGCAAAACCAGGACAAACTTTAAATTACAAGCGCAAAGTGCGCTAAAGCTGGCTTTAAAGCAGGGGGTTAGAAAGAGATAGGAAATGGCCCAAAACGGCCCATAAGCTACAGGTCACTGGGCTGGAACCACTCCTCAAGGGACAGATAGGCTGCTCAGAGCTCCCCACTCTCACTGGTGAACAAAGAAGCTTCCTCCTATCCAAATAAGGATATGGGCAACACAGGAACTATGACACAGCCCAGAGATCAGCAATACCTGAAGACTGGACTATTCTAGTTCAGTAAAGGCGGGAAACAAGGAATTTTTTTTTTTTTTTTTTTTTTACAAAGTAGCAGAAATTAGGTACAGAAACACAGTAAATGATTTAATTGCTAAGCACTTGAGTTTGTAGCCTACCAATTAAACTAAGCAAAAACAAACTTTAAAAGTGCAAAAAAAACTCAGAAATACAGGCAGAAATGCAATAAAACAACTTTACAGAGCTTATTTAGTAAAAGAAACAGAAAAGTCTATATATACAGAAAAGCAGCTAAAACACACAAACACTTCAGATGCAGTGCAACCTAGAGCACTTGAGTTGTAGCAATATTAAGGCTATTACAGTTATAATAAATGCTCTGAAATATACTGTATAATTCCAAAATGTTTGAGAAGCACAGTCAGAACACAAGGAGGTTCAGGCGAAAGGAAAAAAAAAAAAAAAAAAAAGTTTTGTTTTACTTTTTGAAAGGGAAAAAGGAGGAACAGAAGGCCTTATCAAATGTTCTCTCTGTATTAGGCAGAATGAGCTAATGACACTAGACTGGGATGAGTGTCACAGTAGGGGCGGGCAACTGCAAAGCCACCAAGTATAAGAGCAACACACCAACAGGGAGGGAGGGTGGGACAAAATAGCCTACAGCCAGCAAGCACTAGACACAAATGAAAGTTTTTAAACAGATAAGGATTTGTAAAGATACAGAATAGACAAAGTGCTATATATATATATTAAATTTTAAAAACAGTAATCTGTAAAAATAATCAAAAAAATCAAGATACTTCTATTTTCAGCTCAGTTGCAGTCAACAACTTCTTTTCCAGTCTGCACTGTGTGTAAAGACAGAAACCCTATCAAAGTTAGGGCTTAAATACCAAAACAGCTTTTCAGAACACAAAAGAACCAGCCCCCACTAGCCAAAAGATAATTACACAGAGGAAATGCTTCAGTTAAAACAATAGCCTACAGCCAGCAAGCACTAGACACAAATGAAAGTTTTTAAACAGATAAGGATTTGTAAAGATACAGAATAGACAAAGTGCTATATATATATATATTAAATTTTAAAAACAGTAATCTGTAAAAATAATCAAAAAAATCAAGAGACTTCTATTTTCAGCTCAGTTGCAGTCAACAACTTCATGGGATACATACCTGTCTCTCCAGCAGATCCTATTTATAACACAGGCAAGTTTTATGTCTTTAAAATGGGTAATTATTGTGCTGTTTGTTTTGTGGATATGCAGTAGGTCCATCAGAATGGGGTATGACAATGGCCTGTATGCCAGGCATAGATCTACCCTCAAAAGCCTGTATGAGACAGAATACAAGGATAGGGCCTTGATGCCGTCTGCATAGGACATTTTACTTATACCCTGTATTCGTTTAGTGAGGAACCTCTGTGGATGTTCCAGTTGTTGGATATGCCTGATTAGATACATACCAAAGAGGGCATTGTAGTCAATGATAGGTCTGATGAATGGCGAATACATTGGAACAATGACTTCCTTGGACTTAGATGCCCTACCTTTGTTTATAAGTTATGCAACATAGAATAATTTCCTCACTACTGTAGACACATGATGGTAAAGGCTAGATTACTGTCTGTGTGTGTCCCTAAGTCCCTGACTACTGGGTCAACTCTAAGGCATGTGTTGTCAATGTGATAGTTACCAGGAGTGGATGACTTCCTGAAGGATACTGTTATGCATTTTTTGGCATTTAGTTTTAGTCCATGACTCTGACACCAGCTGTTTGTCTGTGTCAGCCCTTCCTGGAGAATATTTTTATCTGTTCCTGCACAGTCCCTGAGAAGAGTTGTGCCTAGGTGGTTCATCTTCTTTGACTATTAAAAAAAAAAGAAAACACTGAACTTGACAATTTAAATTCTTAATTTTGGCTGCATGAAATGCTTCCACAAACACCTACACCCACCAGGCCCACACCCCATTTTACCTGTGCTAACTGGTCAGAATGACATTAAAGGATAACTGAAACTGAACCCTTAAATATTTGTTGTTGAAGAAGTTGAATCAGGTATATGTTATTTACTGTCCTTCTTCTACAGCCTCCTGGATTGGCCATTAAGAAACTATATATACACTGCAAAACTTCTAGTGTCATTTCTTTGAAGCTCAAATATATGAAATGTTTCCAGTGAAAATTTAGGTTCAGTGAAACCAAATTAGACCTTTCCCAGCTATTGCATGATCATGGAGTTAGTATATATAATTTCAGGGTTGAGGAGATTCCCCTCACATGAGAAGTATGGGAGGGCTTGCCACCTGCAAGAAAAGTTTCATTTTCAGTTGATTGAATGTGATGTTTAATTAACCCATTTTATAGTTTTGTGACTTGCATATTTTGCCTTCTATGAGTTGACATAAATCTGAAAATGAAGGCAGCCAGTAATGAAGACAAAAACAATTATTTTGCCCCAAAAGAAAAAAAAAACACTAAATAAATTAATAATTTAGTATTATTTTTAAATCATTGATTTTACATTTCTGAACATGTACCCATTTATTTTCTCTGTCAGATGTGCACTTACTTGGAAAGGCCAAAAACATTAAATGAAAGGTGCAGGATTATTAAACTGTGTAGTAATGTGTTTTATGTTTCAGTTTTCAGATACTTAGAAGAAGTGCAAACCATTTCAGAGTATTTGTACCTCATTCCCACCTTGACCTCCAGATTGGACACAGAGTCAAAGTGTTGTTGCCATCCAGTAGAATTGGTATAGGTGTGGTGCGATTTCTAGGATGCCTGTCTGACAGGATAGAGGTCATTGTAGGTGTGGACTTGGAGAGCCCAGAGTATGGTCAACACGATGGCATTTATGGTGGGAAGTGCTACTTTCACTGGTATGTAATATTTATTTGAACTAAATAACCAGTTGTTATGTTCTATTCTTTCTTGTCTGAAATACTGGCAAAGGTCCAAAGGGAGCAAATAATACTTTGTTTCTTTGTGAGGTAGTTATTCATTTGAAATCAAAAATGCAACATGAAAAGAGATAAATGAATTAGTATCCGCTAGAAAATTAAGCATTTTAGTGCTATACTTTGTAACCAAAAAAAATAAATAAATCTGTGAGATAAATATATAAATCTAAAGGAAAATGAATGCTGGCTTAAGACCCATATTAGATAACAGTATATTGTAAACTGCTGATGGCTGTCAAAGCTGGTGGTGCACCTTATTGCTGTATGTATGACATAATGGTATTTATGGCTTAAAAGTGACAGTAAAAGAAGACAACAAACTGAAGATCCTGTTTCCTTACTTGTAGCTTTTTTGGCATATAAAGATGCTCACTCAGTGCCAGTTTAAAAACTACTTTAATGATATAGAAAACAGAGCATACATTTAGAGAGAAATGCCATTTTGTAAACCTAAGAAAGTGAAACTCTTCCAAATGTAAATCAGTTGGGTATATGCCAAATTCTACTTTTTAATCCCTGTCAAAGCATCACTAGCACAAAGACAGCATTTTGTTAAAAAGATTTGTTTGACAACCACAGATGCAAATATTATCATACCTGTCTGTTTCACATACGTTGCTGCCTTTGTTGTACATTGTGAATTTCCGTTTCCTGAACGTGGCTTCCTCCTTTATTTTTTCCCCTCTGGCCCTTCTGTGATTCCTCTTTTCTTCTGTGTTTTGTTCCTGTATTTTCATGGACAACAAAGAATGAACTTTTATAGAAATGCAAAGTGGATGAAACTGGTGCATATGTTAACTGCATACACATGATATATTTAAATTAACTAAAATAATGATGACATTCTGCATGTAAGAGTCCCACGTTGAATACAATGGCTTAAGGTGAAATTAAAATCCATTTCTGGAATACACTGACACTTTAGAAAACAGAGGTAATGAGCCAGCAATGGTAACTGTTTCAGTGCAGCAGTGTATCAAATAACACACTTTCTGTAAGGGAGTTCAGGCAAGGAACACAACATGAGTCAAACTGACAGCAAAAAACTTTGAAGCCACAGTACATGATGACTCAGTTGTGTTAGGCCAGTATGACAAGGCAGATCATAATGGTTTCATGGACAGATGTGCAATTGTCATACTAATTGCATAGTTCTGCAAGTTAAAAATACTGGGAAAAAAGTACAGGCTGTTGGATAGCACATTGACAAACTGATAGTAAAAGACAGGGAGAACAACAACAAAAAAAATGCATCATGAAATCTTCACTACAAAAGTTGAGTGAGTATGTTTGGTAGACATTTTATATATGTACTGGGGTAAAGAGTTACATATACTTAAAATAGAGCTCAAAAACAGCAGGGTACGAAAGTGTATGTAAATTGAGGGATTACATTTGATTTTTCAGAAAAGATGAGAACCCTTAAAACAACATTCTATTTTTAGATATTGTCAGTAGAGGCACTAAATGATGCTGGAAATATATTATTTTTGTATGAACAGCTTACAAGAAATTAATAGATCAAGCAAACAAAACCACAATGTAATACAATCCAATGGGCAGGATAGACAGAAAAGAGATTAGCAAATGAAGATATAGAACATATCAACACATATTTTCATCCAAATTATTTTTATGGAAATAATGAAGAATAAGCTAAAGAAAGTGCATCATCAAGGAGAACAGAACATACAAAAATGAATAAATAAGAATGAGATGAAATATAACCTATATTAATTGCAAAGATAGCTGTGCAATTAAAAGGATCAGTTGTACTGGTTAGAACTAATTTTTAGCTTATTGTTCTGAGCACAGAAAAGGCAGGATGCAATCAAAAGTGAAAATGCTTATTACTAAGTTGCATTTAAAATAATAATAAATAACAATGAAGGCATATATTACTAAGCACTAATGTAGTTGGATCTCATTTTGAATTATGTTGGTATAATAAAAGTGAAATCATTAAAAAAACAGCCTAAACTCATTCAGTTTAAAAGATCTAGCTAGGTTGCCATTTCATGTCTTAAAATACTTTGATGATATGTAAGAAAAGGCAAGCATTAGGGAATGAATGTCAGTTGGTAACCCCACAAAGTGAAACTCTTTAGCATGCAAAGCAGTTGTTCTTTTGCCAGACGTCTCACTTTACTTTCAAAACAGCATTAGCACAAAGAAAGCTTTATCCTGGCGGTTAGCACAAATAATTATTTTGACAGCATGGAGGATTATGGCTATGATCTTTAAAAGTCTGATTTCTGTTGTCCAGGTTTCAGTTTGTATGACTGTGATCAACTCACTTGAGCAGATAGTACTCCCATGTCTCTCCTGAAAAGAGTTACTGTCTCCAGTGTGCCTACTATGTTAACAAATAAATAAAACAAGACATTTTCCAGCACAAACTCTTAATCTTCTGAAAGTTAGGAAGGCACTATTTGCACTTTAAATCTACACTGTTTATCCCTTAGCTGCACATAGTGACTAAATGATACAGAGTATATTTTTTCTGCATTTGGAGCAGTCATTTACCATTGACTGTTTCAGTATATGATTTTGATGTTGTGTTTTTTCATGGAGTTATTGCTATTACTTTGCAGTCTTCATTCAGTGTGTACCTCATTTTCCTTTTATTTATTTATTTGTTGACTGAGTAGGCTCACTGGATACAAGTGTGTCTTTTCAGGAGCAACCTGAGAACACTTTATGGTTAGGCGTCCCACTCAAAGTCACACAGTAGGCAAATGGAGGCTGCTGGAATTAAACCCTGGACTACCGGAAAGAGCTCTTCAACAGCTCATAGCCTTAATACTCCATGCTAACGGCCATCTCTGCAATATCTATTACTCTTCAAATATATTTTCACAATTCATTTCTGAAAGATACTGTGGTAATTATTAGCATATAATGGAAAGCAGGCAAACAGTGAATGCGATCTTTAGTATCTGCTGTTAAAAATCAGTATTGTGTGTATTACATAAAATGTCTGTTAACTGGCTGTTTTCTGTCAGTAGATGGGAGCTGTAGGATAGAGTACCCCAGAAAATGACTAAAGGGATAGTCATACTGCCTGGAACGTCGCTGTAACCCAATATGGATTTCACTTGTGACTAATCCCTGGAAACCGTAGCAAATATGGGCATCCTAAAGGTCTGCAGCCTGTTTTACCTCACCCATGTGTTGTTCACCAAGCTCAGTGAACACTGTACATATCCAGCTCACCAGGCACCTCTGTTCCTACCTCTGCTTTTTTTCACATGAAGCGACATGCGCTCTACTAAACAGCACTAGCCAGTTCTAGTGACATCATGCATGCTCTCTGAGTCCTAATGGGGCATCCATGGTAACCATTTAAATTGTCCAGACCTGCTTTAGTGAGTCCGATAACACTGAGACTGAATGGTTGAAAAAAATGGATTTACATATATTAAGTCTGGGATGGTCATTTCTCAGAATAATCCCTTTTTCCAAGTTAAGACACTCTCAAAGTTGCTATATATAATCTCAAGAAGGTGTGGGGGTTTGCTCCCCCATCAGGGGCTGCGAGGGGATTTCCCCCTACAAAAAAGCAATTTAAAGGTGAAAATTGATGTTTGATATTCACTCTTCTCCTGCATTTTCAGATTTTTTTTTTTGGCATGATGGCACTCAACATTACCAATGCCGACATTTCAATAAGGAGCCAGCATCTACACCGGTATGCAAATGCTTAGAATGTTCAGCCTTCTTGATCACCATAGCAACCATCCACTCTAACTAGTTTGAGATATATACATGTAATACCTACTTGCACCTTTACATGTCCAGACATAATCACCCATAGTGGAATGCTGCTTTGATTGACACTCTGGTTTATAGTTTGAACCCTTACACTGCCTGCATGCTATTTTATGTGACAGGAGCAATCTTCTCTTATTAGAAACACATTCATTACACAAATGCTAGCTTATCGTAAGAAGTCATGCAGACCAAAAAGTAGTATTTTTTGCTATTTTTCTTCTGCTACTTTTAGTGATGCTAGAGTGCTAGAGAACACTAGCCAGCCTTCAACAGCTCTTCCTCCTTGAGCAACTTACACCACAGCAAAATCAGTTGTAGTAATAGAATCCATTCAGAAAATTCAGAAATTGAAATCCATAGTTATAGAGAATGCAAACAAATAGTCCACTTTTAGGGACAGCAGGCATCTTTGCCTGAAACAACATGAATGCTATAAACGTTGAATACATAGCTGGCACAACATTTGATAGAGACTAAATGGGAGATTTAGCTCTCTCAAAATAAAAAGGATGACATAGCCTGCCTAAAGACTGAGCCTTAGGTTCTGCAGAATTCCAGAACACAGGGATAACACTCTGTTATCACAGGCTGTTCAGGATACTCAGAAGTGTACCAAGCATTAACAAATTACTTGGTATCACGACTGAATCCATCAGTGGCCCCTACCTACATTTATTGATTGTGACCAGTATCAAAATCTAAAGGTGGGAAAGTTTTTTTTCATTCCAAAAATATAAGAACTTTGATGATAAATTCACCAGTCATGTTCCACACTCTTTGAACTGGACATTACAGATTGCCTAGAATACCTTCTTATTTTTGTTATATACATTTAATCTGTAATGCATATGTGAGTAGCAATTCTTTGCTGGTCCTTTTTGTACACATATCAATCTTATATACTAGTTGAATTAGTCACATTTGTTATTTTTTCTCTGAAGTTATTTGTACACCTTTTACAAGTATGTTTGACACTCATTTCATACTAAATGTATGTATCTGATGTTGTCCACTTCATTCCATTTAACTGTGGGAATATGGTTCTGATGCTCAGAACTGACTGGCCATCTTCTTCCAGCTCAAGACTCCTGACTTGAGCTCCTCCTACATACCCATAATCCCTGCTTGCCCACAGTACTTCAGATCTTGTTTGCCGCACTTAGTGTTAGCAGTGAGTTCTGGCTGGGATTCTATCCTTTAGGCTATTTTCTATATATAACAAAAAAAACTTCTCTTCTTCTTTTCTTCTTCTACTTTTCCTCCCTTTTCTGTGCTTCATGGCTGATCAAATGCCATTAGGCTTGAAAAAGTGCACTTCCTGTGGACAGAAGATTCCCTTATCTGATGCCCAAGGGGAATGCATGTACTGTTTGGGGCCTCTCCACTTGGATGCCTCCTGTGACATTTGCAGGACTTTTCTTCCCCAGACTCTGGTGGATAGGAGAAGTAAGCTAATTTTAAAGGGGTTGCTTCTTACTTCCATCACCTCAGGGATTCCTTCTACATCAGGGGCTCAACCCCCAGCTATGATGCCTAAAGATTCCTTGGGGTCCAGGAGGCTGTCTCACTCACAGTCCTCTTCAGAACCACCCAGGAAGAAATCCAGACCATTGGAACCAAATTGTTTGGTTCTCAGCTCTCTTACCTCGATCTCTCCTCCACCCCATTCCTCATCAGTGGCTATGGGGCAGAATGGTGACCTCTTAGCATTGGCTCCAGCTCTGTCAGTGTCCGGATCTTCTTTGCCTGTGCCTACCAGAAGGTGGCCGTCTTGTTCTCCATGGAGATCCCCCAACCTCCTTCCACTGCTTTGTCTAGGTCTTACTGAAACTTGTCTTCTACGGATGTTGATAAGTTCATGAGGCAGTTCCTCAAGACACAGATCCAGATGGGGCTTGTGTCCACCCTATCCTTTTCTCGATCTGTGAGGCTCTCCCCATTCCAACTCATAGGTCCTTATTAGATTCAACTTCTGGTTTTGGAGTTGCCAGTTCCATTGGGTCCTGATGCCATGGTGTCAGAGCTGATTGAGATCTCTTCTTCACCTCCGACATTCTCCTCGACTTGCTCGAATCTGGCTGCTTTGGTTCCAAGTGTGTCATGGAGCCATAGAGTCAAGATCAGTTCCAGTTTGTTGACTTTGACTCTGAAGCTTTTGGAGCCATCTCTTCCCCTCGGGACCATGGCCTGTGACAGCTCAGCTCCAGCTTCCACCTCAGAGTGGGAGACCCATTCTCTATAGCAGGTGTCTGCTCCAGTGGCTTCAGCTCTGGTGAGACATTTCTAGGTGGTTCAGAGTCTTTCTGTTGTTTGAGGTCATGGAGAGGGCCCTCTCCTTTCCTAGGAAACCCTCAGCACTCACCATAATGGCACTTCCACCACCCCACTCTGGAACTGTCTTGTAGACCACTGAGCTACTACATGGACAGCTGGTCCCAAAAAGCCTCCACACTATTCCTGTCAGTGGATCCCCAAGCTTCCTCCAACGCCTCCCTGGAGCATCCCCCCCAAGGAGGTACCTCAGAAGAGATTGTGTAAAAGGAGGCACATGGATTCTCCTATGGAATCCCTCACTGCAGATACCAGTTTTGAGTAAGTTGAAGGGTCTTCCAAATCACCACCCAATGAGGTCTCCTTTAGAGACATCCTTGAAATCCTTCACCAGAAGGGTAGATGACCCTCCCAAACCCCTTCCCTGGAGGAATCAGTATTGAGGGAGGCTTTCAGGGCCTGCCCATCTACTAATTGGGTGTTCACCCCAGCCAACCTGCTCATCCATTTGGTGTCATTGATGGCCTGGATGGAGCCGGATTCAGTGGAACTGATCATTAAGTTCGCTGATGAAATTTTAAGTGCACTAGCTGACAAAGCCTTTTAGACCAAAGGAATCCAGGCAGATGCCTTGGTTGTGGCAGCAGCCACCAAGAAGGAGCTGGCTCAGAAAAACTTCTCTGTTCACCCCCTGAATAGAGAATCCAGGGCATTGGACAGATTTGGAAAAAGAGTCTACACCTCATCTACCTTTGCATTTTGAGTGTTGAACTACATAGCCCATTTTACTCAGCTACAAAGGGACTTAGTTAAGGAACTTTCTAGCTCAGTCCCTGGGTCCATGCCTACTGAGAAACAGGAGTCTGCTTCTTCTTGGCTGGCCACACTATACTACCTGGCCAATATGTCCATGAGGTTATCTCTCAGGCTGTGGAAGGTACCTCAAAGGTGGCCAGTTCTGGTATTGCCATACTGCGCCATACCTGGATCAGGCTGTGCAATCTTGTGGAGCCTTTCAAACGGTCCTTTATTAATGCCTTTTTTGATGGCTCAACCTTGTTTGGGCCCACAGTATGTGACACTTTAACACAGAGTGAGAAAGATGGTAAGACCCTGTCTGCTGTCAGGATCCATTTTTCTACTCCACAATGGACATTTTCTAAGAACCAGCATGTAAGTAAGAAAATATGGTTTCAGAAGTCACAGGGCCCTTTCCAGGATACTCAGAAAAACTTTTCCCCCTGAGGCACAGGGGGATATGGCCAGAATGGTAGATGCTGCCCACACAGACAAGGGGGGGGGGTCTGCAAAATCAAGTTTCATGGGAACCTGCTACAGACAAGCCTTTCCAGTCATCCTGAATGGTTGTCTGAATTGTCTCCTCTGGAAGCAGTTGGGGGACATTTCTCCTTGCCCCCAGAATCCTGGGAGGCCATCACAAATGACAAATGGGTGCTAAGGATTATATCCAGAGGATACTTCATTCTCTTTTCTGACATTCCCAAACAAAAATGTCACTTTCCCTATGCTCCACCCAGTCCGAGAGAGGACACAGCCCAGGAAATAAGAATGTTACTGCAAGAAAGAGTCATCCAAGAGATTTCCCCTGATCAAGTTGGATCGGGTGTTTACTCCAGATTCTTTTTAGTACCCAGAAAAACAGGGGACCCACAACTTATCTGGATCTGACCTCTCTGAACAAGTTGATGAAGCACACAAAGCTCAGAATGGTCATGATTCTATCCATCTTACCTCTCCTAAAGATTGGTCCACAAGAATGCTTACTACCTTATCAAAATGGACATGCACTCCAGGCCTTTTCTACGTTTCATGCTTGCAGCCAGTCACTATCAGTTTTAGGTACTTCCATTTAGCTTCCCCACAGACTCCAGGGTGTTCACCAAATGTTTTGCAGTAGTTGCAATTCATCTCCAACTGCAAGGATATCAGATATTCCCATATCTGGACAACTGGCTCCTGACTGCTCCCACCAGGCATCTACTCTTCCAAGCCAAGGATTACTTCTTTAGCTTAGTTTCCATACTGGGAATAGCTGTCAATTTGCAGAAGTCACACTTGGATCCAGTACAGACCATGGACTTTATAGGGACTCATCTAGATACAAGGACATCTTATCTTTACCTTACATCGGACAGGGTATCAAATCTAAAATCACACATTAGCCAGATCTTGACTCCTTCAAAACCCCCAGCCTCTCTAGTTCTCTGAGCATTAGGATCCATGGCAGCAACTATAACTTTTCTTCCAATGGCACGTTTCCACATGCGAATTCTTCACCTTTTATTGATCTCATCTGGTTTTCCCCCTGATGAAGTTGGATCCGAGTCCAGATCTACTTTCCCATCCATCATACACATTCCAACATTCAAGGCCTGAAATTGACTGCATGGTTTCTTCACTTCTGATGATGGCTAGATCTCCCAGGTTGTCTTCCCCAATTCGAGAAATTTTGATTTCATCCATAGAGCTTCCCCTCAAAAGATTTACAAAAGTAAATGGAAAAGATTCTATTAATGGGTGGATCAGAACCAGATAGATCCTTTTGCAGCCCTGGTTTCAGTAGTATGAGAATTTCTGGCTTTCCTTTTCAAGGATGGTGCTAGTTATTGTACAGTCAAAGTTCAACTTGCTGTCATTTCCAACTTATGCTTTGGTTTTGACTCAATGTCTCTGGCCTCTTCAAAATTGTGTAAGACTTCCCTTAGGGGCACTTGTCTGCTCTGGCCACCAGTCAAGGACCCTACACCTTCCTGGGATCTTACTATGATTCTGCAGGCCTTAGTCCTTCCCCCGTTCAAACCCTTCGCCACTGTAGATCTGAAATTTCTCTCCTGGAAAGCTCTTTATCTAGTAGCAACTACCTTGGCCAGGAGAGTGTCTGAGCTCCATGCTCTTTTTGCAGAATTTCCATATTTAGTTTTTCATAAAGACAGAGTGACTCTACATTTGAATCCTTCCTTCTTACCTAAGGTGGCTAAAGAGACTAACAATAATCAGTCAATCAGTCTTCCAGTATTTTTTCCTCAGTATCAGAAGAAAGGAAAATACAGCTTACACATGCTTGATGATGATAGACAGCTTTGTTTTTACACCCATAGAACCAAATCCTTCAGGAAGTGCGATCAGCTGTTTGTTTCCTTCTCGAACACCAAGAAAGATGAAGCAGTGACCAAAGTTAAATTGTCTAGATAGTTTAAAGACTGTATTACATTTATTTATTCTTCCAAGGGTATTCCTTTACTGTGTCCAGTAAGGTGGCAGTCTACAAGGTCCATGGTCACGTCTCAGGCTTTTTGATCTAGAGTTTCTAATGGGGACATTTGTGCTGCTGCTACTTCGTCAACCCCCCCATACTTTCATTACACATTGCAAATTGGACATTATATCCAGTAGTAGAAGTGCTTTTGGCTCTGCTGTACTCCGGAATATCCTTCCTTGATGGCCACTCTGGATTATAGTAACTGTGGACTCTGTCCCACAGGTTAATGGAATGAAGTGGACAACATCAGATAAAGAAGTTATGTTCTTACCATAACATTCCATCTGTGTTGTCCAATTTCATGCCATTTACTTTCCTGCCTGCCTTTCCCCATCCAAAAAATATTTTGGGAAGCTTAGTAGAGCTTACAAGGAATCTTATTCCTTTGGTTGAGTTTCTGATGTTCGTCTCTTGTATGATATGTGTATATACATTTGATATTCAGGTTGTTGTAATATAGTTAATGCTTAATAGACACTATGTTCTTGTTGGCAAATTTGATATGAGGTACTGTGGAGGCCCAGAGCATTATGGGTAGGTAGGAGTAGCTCAAGTCAGGAGTCTTGAGCTGGAAGAAGGTGGCTGGTCAGTTCCAAGCATCAGAACTGTATTCCCACAGGTTAATGGAATGAAGTTGGACAACACAGATAGAACGTTATGGTAAAAACATAACTTCTTTTTATTGTTTTTTTGACATATAACAATATTTTCTTGTTTCAAGCCTAGCACTGCATCTGAATCAGAATTATGTGCTTTAAATGTGCACCCATAACAGATGCAAGTCTATTTTCCTGCAAAATCTCTGTTCTGTTGGACATTATGCATTTAATCTTGTGTTGTGCTCTTTTGATTTGTGATTTCTTCTTAGTTTTGTATTACACATGCACTCATGTCACTCCACAACAAGTGCAAATATGACTCTGTCATTGTCCATGTTGGTCTGAATGACCTGAGATGTACCTCTATGGACTACATGAAAAGGGACATGGAGGAGCTGTCCGATCTTGTAGCCAAAGCAGGTATGACCCTAGCCCTGAGTAGCATCCTGCCATCACCAAGAATGATACCACAGTACAAGGACAAAATGATTGACTTCAACAATTGGCTAAGCTTCTGGTGTCATTCTAAGGGGATCCAGTATCTGTCTGCCTGGGATGACATGATCGACAAACCACAATGTTTTACCAGAGATGACCTGTACCTGTTGTCCCTGGGATTCCGGATACTGGCTAAGGCTCTAGCAACCCCTATAGTGCCTTTTTTAGGCAAGGTTCAAATGACAAATTCACCACCATAACAGGTACAAGCAAGCAACATTTGAGGGTATTGCTACTCAATGCTGGAAGTCTAAACCTCAAAATGCACTCACTCGAGGCACTCCTTAAAATGGAGAACATCAACATCTGTGCAGTGACAGAGACCTGGTTCATGGCTCCAGAGAGTACCCCTGCATTACCAGACTATAATACATACCACACCTTTTGACCAGCTAACCTGGACAGAAACACTAAAGACGGCGGTGTGTCCATATTCATTAAGGATATCCACACCTCCAGGCTAGTTGCTCAGCATAATGCATCCGAGATTATCCAAGTGCAAATAACTCTGGGCAAGACCACAATCCAAATTGTAGCTTGCTACAGATTCCCCACCATGCCCCAGGATTCCCACTCCTCATTTCTTGATACACTAGAAAATATTAAGGTACAAGCTAACACCCTAATAATGGGCAATTTCAACTACCCCACCATTAACTGGGAAAACTACTCATATACCAACTCTTGTGCTCAACGTTTTCTGGGATTCATAAATTCCAATGCCTTGGATCAACTTATCCACACCCCCACCAGGGGCAGCAATATCCTAGACCTGTTTATTACCAACATGGGCAACCGGTGCTCCACTCCAGAGGTCAATTCCTTGCTGGTCAGATCCAACCACAAGCTAATCACCCTAGACATCCACATCCCACCCTATCCCCCATTAGGGAAACAACCGTAAAAAATCTCTGCAAAGCCAATTTCACGCTTCTTAAGACAGAAGTGGCAAACTTCATGACACCCATGCTGACGGACAGTAGAGGTATGACAAATGCACTTTATAAGCACTTACACGAGTGCATGGATCGTGCAATCCCTAACAGAACCAAGATGCTATCCTCCAAAAAAAGGAAGCCAATCTGGTGGTCCCCTGCCACAAACAAACTCTGCAACAGAAGAAAGAAACTGTTGCAAAAAAGAGTAAAATCCCATGAGTGGAAGAACTCCCTGGTCAGCCTCAGTAAGAAGCTGAGATCCCTCATAAAATCCTTTAAAGCTTGTTACAAAAACAAAATCGCCACTGACTCTAAAGACAACCACAAAGCATTATATAGCTATGTCAAGAATCTCAATGGCAACAATCAGATCTGCTCTGAGTTACAGCACAATGACACTAAATATACAGAACCAACTGATATTGCCAACATCCTGGCAGATAGGTTCAGTGCTAACTTTAGCCCCCCCTCATATCCCCTAAAGGGCCCATCTCTATACCGGAAGAATGCAAAGTTCCTGTAATCACGGCTGCACAGGTAAAAAACACACTCTCCAAATCCAAGAACACAGCATCCATGGGACCTGACAACATCCCAGGCTGCGTTCTACATGAACTACAGAACGAACTGGCACCCCACCTAAGTACCATGTTCAATCATAGCCTCACCTCAGGCTATGTACCCACTGACTGGCGCACATCGACAGTTATCCCACTCCACAAAAAGGACCATCATGGACCCCGGAAACTACCTCTCCATTAGCCTGACGAGCCTGGTCTGCAAGGCTATGAAATGTATCATCATGGAACTTATAAACAATGACATTGGTAATCTCCAAACTCTGGACCCCACCCAGTTTGGGTTTGTAAAAGGCAGATCATGTCTCCTAAACCTGATAGACTTCATTGAAGCAGTCACCAAAGCCGTAGATGAGGGTAAGGTGGTTCACACAGCCTATCTAGATCTCGCCAAGGCTTTCAACACCATCCCCCACTCTGGAATTATAGATAAACTCACTAAACTAGGTATAAATCCCTATGTCACAAGATGGGTTGCCAACTGGCTCACTGACAGAACCCACACTGTGAAAGTAGCAGACTCAAAATCCAATGTCAGACCAGTGACAAGTGGAGTACCACAGGGTTCAGTTTTGTATCCTCTCCTGTTTGGTATCTACTTCTCTGAAGTACAGGCTAACACAGAAGGTCTTTGGCTAACGAAGTTCACAGATGACTGCAAACTAGGAGCCATAATCAAAACTCCAAAAGATGTGGACATCCTACAAAAGGGCCTCGCTGAGACAGATGCCTGGTTTCAAAGCCATGGCCTCAAGCTCAATGCCAAAAAGGGCATTGTCATCCCTTTTGGTAAAAACTCTGTACCCATGAACAACCACATAGGCGTTAGTCTACTTAACACTGAAAGTGTGATAAGAGACCTTGGGACAGTAGTCTCTCCTTTGGTAATCACATCGCCACAGTAGTCAGGAAATCCTTCTACGTGGCACACCTCATCGCAAAAGGTTTCTCATCGAGGAAAAAAGAGGTAATTGTTCCCCTCTACTCTTCGCTCATTAGACCCATTATAGAGTACAACGCCTCTTTTGCTATGTACCTCACAAGACATCTACAATGACTGGAAAGGCTGCAGAAATACCTCACAAAGAGGATTACTGGCCTCAGACAGATGCCCTACACAGACCGTCTCAAAAAACTGCAGCTTTACTATGTTGCATATCACCTACTCAGAGGCGATCTCTGCCTAACACACAAAACTATGTCCAACCCAGAGCTCTTGGACATGCTCCACTTAAAGAAATCCCAATCCCTGTGAGCTACATGCTCTAGGGACCTAAACCTTGTCACCACAATAAACAGAACATGCTGGAGGGATAGATTCCTGTCACAGAGACTTCCCATACTCTGGAACAAACTACCTATCTATATCAAACAAAGCTCCTCATTCGCACTCTTCAAGAAAAATCTTGATGATTGGATGGGAAATAGGAAATTCACCCCGGGGATCACTTCTGTGGCTCTGCTCGACAGTGGCACAGGAAAATCATTTTCTTGGGTGGCGAAAGCCAAGGTACCTTTTGGCTAGGCTTATATAGGCCCTAGAGCCAATAGCTTACTACCTACCTATGAACCTATGAACCTATATATTATAGGTGATTAAATCAGATAATGTTATTGTAAGGGGATGCTTTCTCTTACTGGCAAGAATTTAGGAAAAAATCAGTAATGAATGAAATTGCTTCTTACAAAATAAAGGTGCTTAAACACCCCACTAAAAGAACTAATTATAAAAACATAAATAAATACTCAAATAACCTGCTGCTGGATAGGTAGGTGTTGTATTTGCCCCAGAGACACCAGCACATGGTGCTAGAGGTCTTGGGTTTGAGTACCAAATGGGAGCTAATAACATTCTTTAGTATCTATGATTTAAAAAGTAGTAGGGCTTTTTCTGAGTTTGCGTGTGTGTGTTTGTTTAATTTAAACTTGATCACCACGCTGGCAGTTTTGTAGCTGAAATGGTAAGGCTCTAGACAGCTTGCTATGATTGTATAGTGGTTAGTACTCTGCACTGTGGCCACAGCAACCTTGGTTTGAATCCCAGTCAAGGGAGTGTCTAAAGTAGTGGGTGATTCACTTTTGGCCCGCAAGGGCAGTTAGCCTAGTACTAATCTATGAATAGAGGAAAATTCAACACCTGTCTGTCTAGCTGCAACAGTAACACTAGTGTGGTGTGATGGAGGTATTAGGTTTGAGTCCTGAATGAGAGCAAATATTATCCTCACACTTCTATGGTTCCCAATAAAGGGAGAAATAATGAAAAAGTACATGTTAATAAAGTTTATATAACATGTCTCTTTCAAATTCATTTAGCACAAAATAAATATATTTTCAAATCTTTGGCTGTAGCTGTAATATTATGACTTTCCAAATTTAAAGTTATTGGGAAGACTACAAATGAATTAAGGAGAATTCTTTTGTTAAAACTCCCAAATGAGGAGTGTATGTTTTAAGTAGGGTCCTTGTATTCCCTATTCATAGACTTTTCTAAAGTTTTTGTCACACCTTGGCATCTGTATGCAGGAAATGGGAGTGGTTACTTTTGTTCTTTGTGGTGACTTCACCATCCATTTGGATAATGTTTCTGCTGATAGCTTTAATCAGGACAGTGTGAACCTCTTATATGATTTTCCTGCAGTTCTTTTAATTAACCAACTCCTAGCCCTAAACCCCCCCACTCCTCTTTTCTTTTTCACCTCAGTACCTACCTCCAACATAAAAAGACTATTGCCAAAACTTAAACCCACCAAACTCGTAGCTGACAACCTCCCCTCTGAATACTTGAAAATTGCAACTGATACACTAGCCTACCCAATTTCAATTTTACTCAACTGTTCCATAACAGAAGACTGTGTTCCTTCAATATGGAAAATATCCAATATAATTCCCCTCCACAAAGGCACCCCCTCCACCAACCTCTCCAATTACTGCCCCATTGCTACCCCCCTCCAAGATACTTGAAAAATGTATCAACACCCAGGTTTCCAACTACCTCCCAGCTAATAATCTCCTCGCCAAAACCCAACATGGTTTCAGGCCATATCACAGCACTACCTCTGCTCTGCTCTCCTTCACCAATGCTATACTTCATCACAAAAACAATGGCCTTTTCTCTACTGCCATATTTCTAGATCTCTCAAAGGCCTTTGACATGGTATCTCATGAGCTACTACTCTCTACTCTCTCCAACCTCTCCTTCTCACAATCAGCCTGCAACTGGTTCCACAGCTATCTACAAGGACACGAGAAATCACTAATATGGGATGATAACCTATCACCTTGCCTCCCAGTTACTCTCAGAGTTCCCCAAGGGTCTATCCTTGTCCCTCTGCTATTCTCACTTTTCACTAACAACCTACATACTGCCATCACACAAGCATCTCTTATACAGTACACAGGTGACTCTATTCTCATCTGCTCTGCCCCCACTCTACCAGAACTGCAACAAATCACACAGGAATCATTATCTTCTATAGAAAGCTGGCTATGCAATGCTTAGCTCCTACTCAACCCAAGTAAGACAAAACTTCTCCTGTTCCAACATTCCAAAACCACCCAAGACACCCCCCACTTCAACATTCTCACCAAAGACAATACCATCATCTCTCCATCAGAATACACAAAATTACTCGGTGTGGAAATAACAAACTTAGATTTGACACCCACATATCTCTCACAATAAAAAAAGTTCACAAGAAACTTGGTGCATTATATTAAAGCTGACAATTCCTAACCAAGGAGGCTAGAATCTCCATAGCCAATTCACAGCTAATCTCCACCCTAGTCTATGCATCCCCCATACTTACCAACCTTAGACAGACAGAAGTACACAAGCTGGATGCTTGTTGCAACAAAATTGCTAAATTTGCCACTGGAACCTCCTACCACAGCCATCATTGTATCTCCGTTAAAGAACTAAACTGGCTAGGACTCTCACAACTCTTTCACTTTAATCAACTCACCCTCATTCATAAACTTATTAACTACCCCCATAACATCCCTTCCCTTCAAATCCTTCTCCAACCCTATAACTCCACTAGGCCCCTAAGATCAAGCAACAAAAATCAACTCACTGTTATCAAACCCAAAAACTCAGCAGGAGAAGCCATATTTTCATGTACCAGATCTAAACTTTGGAGCAATCTTCCACCCTCTATAACTACTAAACCTTCCAGCAGCCTTTTCAAGACTGCACTCAAATTCCACTTAAATTTGCACTGGCTTTGTCCTTGTTCTAATCCAGACTAACACCCCCACCCTTACTCTCCCCACCTAGACTCTTAATCCAACTATACTACCGCCACTACTAACCACAGTCAGAATTAGCTAATTGTCTTTACATACTTTAAAATCATATCTGACAACTTTGTTACTAATATTATAAACAACAAGAAACTATCTTAACTTGCAACATTTACTGTATATACTGTTGATAATCAATATCTTGTTATTGTATTAAAGCCAGCAACCTGTAATGTTGTTTACTATTGCTGCAACTTCGTATCTCTATTTATCATGTATATGATGTGGAGCTTTTCTCCCTGGGCATCTGCTGAAAAAGGATCTGCATCCAATCGGAATTTCCCGGTAAACAAATGTAAATAAATAAATAAATAAATAAAGGACTACTGGAAGCATAAAAACTGAAACAAAGCTGCTTATACTCATATAGTTTTTAAACAAGAGAAACCAGAAAAACATATTTATTTATTTTGTTACTTAAATACTTAATTAAGTCTGACAAGGTATACTAGACTGTTTTCAGCAGAGGACCAGGGAGAAAAGCTTGATAGTTACAATAAAACAAAGTTAATACACTAATAACAACATAAATCCAATGATATAACAGAAGATAACATAATAATTTATTTTGAATGTAAAGAGAAATCATGCCATAGTTACAGTTCTGAGTTGTATATATCTGGATGAAAAGAAATTCATGACAGATACAAAAGCAACTATGTCAGAATAGATACTATACAGTTAAAAAAATAGTGATTCATACACTTAGCAACATAACAGACACAGAACGATAGAAAGCATGGATGTTTCATTGGTTTTGATTTGTGAATGGCAATCCTGTAATGCACATAATAATTAGGGATACTTGGGTAAGTGGCCAGATTTGCACAATGATATGGGAAGGGCAAGGCTAGCTTGGAGCGGGAATGTAAAATTTGAACAAAAAAATGTAATTCTTTTTTTTTTACTCTAACTAAATGTAAATGTGCCCTTTGCATCATTCTGATTATTATATGTTGTTAACTGGGATTTTAATTAGTTCTTGCCTCCTTTCAACATCATATAATGGATACATCTGCATATCCCTATGGTTTACATAAGGGAGGAACCTCAGCCACCACTGCAAGGTCTTCTGATTGATTGGGTCATTGGTTGGGGTAGTGAAGGTGGTTACTGGGCTTTATATTTGGTCTCCATAGCAGTAACTTTTCATTATTTAAAAATCAATCTTGATTGTTATTTTAGTTTTTTACTGTGTAGAGCACAATGTAGAGCTGAAATGAAAATAACAAGTCTGTGGTTTTAGCAGAATAGTGTTAATATTCTTTTATGTAATTTGTAGACAACTTAGTTACAGTATATATGTTTTTCTTTTTTTTTTTTTATTGGAAAGAGACAGGGAGACTCTGGGACTTTTTTCCTTGCCTGCTATTACCAGGAAGGGGAGGATGGAAAAAGTGCTGACACTCACAAAGCAAGTAAGAAAATAAAAGTGCTATCCAATTGTATTATACCTTTCATTGTCAGGGCCTAGTCTAAGTGCAAAAGCAATACATTTCTACAAAAATGACATTAATTGGAGGGAGGTATCAGGCAAAGTTTTCAATACTGCTGTTACAAACATAGAATGTTGTTAGAATAGCAGGTTTTGTATTGACTTAATGGCTAAGGTGTTTGCCTTACAAACACAAAGTGCAGGGTTTGAGACTTACAAGGGAAAATTGGCTAGACTTAGAATAGCTCGCAAGGGCAGTTAGCTTAGTACTAAGCTATGGAATATGAACTGAAGGGTAAGAAGCCTGAAATTCAAATGTATGCAACTATTTATTGGCTTAAATATGACACAAATTTTAAATATTGCTTACTTTTATAAACCTCAAACGTCAAAAGTTGCTATAAGCATTGATTTTATATTAGCATGCATTTTTGAAGGATATGATATCTGAAAATTAAAAATATGTATAATTTGTTATAATTATTTAAACTGCAGACAAAAACTGCAGACATTTTTGTTTTATTTTTAAAGATTGTAAAATTATTGTTCTTAAAATGTTTTACAATAATTTGAAGCTTTTGCCCCTGGGCCTCTACTAAAAATGGACTTCTACCCAGTCAGACTTTCCCGGTAATCAAATGCCAATAAATAAATAATAAAATAAATAAATCAGTAAATGTAATTTACTTACTTGGCAGATACAAATTAAATGCTGTTCTATAAAATGTTTTTACTTTTTTGCTCTTCAAGTTGTGCTCAAGGCTTATTTATCTCTCTTCATGTCTTTTTTTTTTGTGGGGGGCAAATGATGAAGGTCTCACACACCACACACACTTGAAATTATGTAGCTGCACCTCTAAACTTTCAGTAATGGTGTAATTGTCAGTGATATTAGAGATTTATGTGGTGGGACAGCAAGAGTTTATTACAAAGGAGTTTGTAATTTACTTCAAGGTGAAAGGTATATTGCATAATGGTGGTGTGAAAATTACACATAAGGGAAAGTATAGACTAGAATACATGGCAAAATGATAGAGGAGAAAAAATGGGATGAATAACCAGCCAAGAGAATGTGATATGCTTGAAAGTTTGTGAGAGGATGTTCTAGAGAAGAGTAGAGGATGGAATATAATAAAATTAATGTGCAATACAGAGACAGGCAAAGAGTAGCTGTAGGGCTAGGAGCAAATTTAAGTGAGGATGGTGTGAAACATTGGGGTAGTACTGTGTAAGATAAGTCAGTGGATTTGTGTGCAGCTGGATAGAGAAATGAGAATAGGTAGGGGAAATGGAGTTATTCCTTGGTGTTTGCTAATATATTCAATAACTTTGGTCATATAAGAATACTGTACGCTGTTAGATCCTGCATTAATTACAACTTACAGAAGTGCAATCTGAATTGAAAACAAGACTTTATACAAGGCAAGGAACTGCAGTGGTGGTGCTGTGGTAGCGTTGTCGCCTCACAGTAAGACGTTGTCCTGTTCGATTCTCAGCTAAAGCGTCTTCTGTGTGGAATAATGCGTGAATGGGTATACCTTCATTGAAGGTTGTGTGTCAGGGCTGGCAACTTGGTACGTAAAAATCTGCTGCCAATCATTAGTGGACCGGAGTTCCGCTGTGGCGACTCCCTAATCGGGAAAAGCCGAAAGATACAACAACAACTTTATAATAAGACAAGAGGTATTTGACCATTACTATAATTGTATGAACAGCTATAATTAAAGAATTTCAATCAGATAATAATGCTCAGGATTTCTCTCTTTTTTTCAAACAAGTAGGTATTTTCTGTCTCAACCAGTGATTTTTCCTTACTGAGAAATTGTTGCCACATAATTTGGAAAAGTATGCATCAATTAGGAATGATGCTGAACAAAACTGTTATCACAGCAGGCATGAGCATAATTTTTATATGTCAGTAAGAAATTATATTTCAAATTCAGGCCTGCTGAATCTAGCTTTGTTTGTATAACTTGAGCACTAATCCAGGCCATCATTTTTGGAGAAGGTTCCCCTGCACCCTAGTGACAGGAGTATGCAGTTAGAACTTGTCTGATTGAAGACTACAGGAACAGGGCTCAGTTTTGCGATTTTTTTACTGGTTAATTGGGTAATTTGTTTAAAAGCCTTTTCTGATTGCTTGTAGTCATCTAAAGCTGTTTTAAGTGTATTTTTTACTGTTTGTAGTCGTTTAAAGCTGTCACCCTACTGGGTGACAGTATGGTTTATACACATGAAGGCACAAACAATGACAGTTATGGGAGGGCCTTCATATTGGAATGCGATCAGTCTGTTGAAGCTATAAAACGCATTCTTCAACAAAACTGGGTTTTGTTAAAGGGGAACATGGAAGTGTACAATATTTTGGGAGAGAAGCCCATTTTTGTGTATAAAACAGGATAAAATTTAAAGCACAGATCTGAATACAAAGGAAATGCTATATGTAATAGAAAGGACATGCAAGGAACTAAAAAGTGTGGCAGGCTGCAGCTGCAACCAATGCTTTGCAATAAATGAGGATAGAACATTGGTATTAGACAGCATCCATAGAACTAGATTGTATTTTAGGAGATGTAATTGCAACACTATGAGGGTGATATATTTGACAAAATGTTGCAGCTGTTCTGCATTCTATGTAGGGCAAACCAACAGAGCCTTAAGAACAGAATTTATGAGCATTATTATTGTATTAGGAAAAAGACAAAATAATGCACTATAAGCATTTAGAATCGAGTAACGGACGTTTCAGTTTTAAGTCTGCCATTCTGGAATGTGTTTGTATGAATCCCAGAGGAGGGGACATTAAGTGTATTTTAAAAGCAAGAGAAGTCAGATGGCAGTTATTCTTAAATGCAGCCAGCTATCCAGGTATTAATGATAGTGTCACCATTACCTCAGTCTTAGAAATGAGATGATAAAAGTTAATGAAGTAAT
This sequence comes from Protopterus annectens, assembly GCF_019279795.1. NCBI lineage: Eukaryota > Metazoa > Chordata > Ceratodontiformes > Protopteridae > Protopterus > Protopterus annectens. The sequence goes on from NC_056726.1 coordinate 1,643,160,294, forward strand.
ACCTTTCTAGTACTGTTGCCATAACTCAGAGGATGGAGCATCAAACTTTATATCTGAGCAACTAGGGTTCCATCCTAGGTTATGTCTTTTATGAAAATCTGCCATTTTACACTTTTTGGTGTCCCTTGTGCGAATATTGGCAAGAAGATTGGTTTATAGTATGCTCCTGTGAACAATTTTATTATTAATAGTAAATATATGTTTCTTTTATATATTTAAGTAAGGTTATTGTGAGTTGCATGCACTGAAATGTATTGCAATGAGTTTTCTTCTTTTTTTTAATGACAAATCATTTCAATTTAAAATATAATTGTTAGAGTGATTTTATTGGTTGTAAGTAACTAAATAAACACATTTAATGACATTTTTAACAGATTCTGATGAAATCTGTGGTTAGCAGATGAAATAGCTTAATCTATGTGACTGTTAAAGATTCTTATCTACAGTGAGCTGGTTCACTTTGCTCAGTACTGCTGTAGGGGAGTACAGCTGCTATTTGCGTGGACCCTAAATTGTTTTATTTTGGTTCAGTTGTTGGGGAGTACAACATTTCTTGTTTATTTTAGTAACATTTGAGCATCATGGGTTCCCTTGATGATATTCCATCAATGTTTTCTCTTGTAAAGAAGGAGGATTTCAACAAGTTGCATTCAGAGGTGGCCATTCTCAAAGGAGAACTGAAGAGATTGATTGAGGTGTTCAGCCAATCAGAGATGCAGGCGGGATCCCACCAATGACCAATGAGGGCAGGAAATGCCTCAGTCAGAGGAGATACCTCAAAGGATGAAGCAGGGCAATAGGATAATGGCATTCAGTTTGCTAGTTTGGAGACTAGCTTACTTTTTTTTAATCTTGGAGCAGCTGCTATTGATTTACACAGTACCCTGGAGATGAACAAAATATCTGTTGGATTGGATGATATGGAGGCTAAAGAATATGAAAAATATGGGGCTAAGCCAAAAAGAACTGTCCCAAAATGATCTTATGCAGCTGTTGCTGACAAGGACACTATTACTATAGGTTCTGTTTCTAACTTTGCAAATATGCAATGTACATGTAAACGGAGTGTAGGGGAAGAAATGAAAGGCAGCACACATGTTGCCATTGAGAATTTTTTGGACAATATATATTTGTTTGCTAGTATCCCTGATGTACATAGTAATAAAAAACAGCTTGAACACTATGAATCCTGTACCCTGAAGGACATGATTAATTTAATGCTAGAGAAATTAGATAAAATGAAATGTTTGCAAATGGATAATATTTAAATTGTTTTATTGAACTTGGGATAGTACCTGTGGGATTAAGGTTCTTTAAGGAACCATTGGGAATTGAACTGAGGAAATATGAAATTAATGTAACAAAATGTTTGATGGTTTTAGCTTTGAGTACATGGAATTGTTAATAAGATGTAATGATTCGACACTATGTACACTAACTGAAGAAGTAGAAAAGTTAAATGTTTCTAGTACTAATGATTTGTTATTTCCTGATTGGGAAAGAAGGTATACAAAGCAATCTGAATATATTGAGAAGAAATGTGATAATATTATGTTGAAGAAGTGTAAAAAATCTGATATAGAGTTAGGGCATTATAAAACAAATAATGTCTATCCCTGGAAAAGAGAGAACTTCAATGGGGGTGATAGCAAAACAACCATAAGGAATATTATAGGAAAAATGACCAAAATGAAAATCAAGCCTCATATGACCAACAAAGAAAATATAGGGCTAATAGTAATATTTTTTTTGGCAGGGAGGCCAAAGAAGGTGGAATTACCATCAGGATAGGAGAAGGTCAGGAAAGGAAATAAATTATTGGGAGAAACAAGGCCCAGGACGGAAGCTGAGGAATTAGGGCAGGAACTGAGTGGTCATCAAAATGAAGAAATAATTCAAAATTAAAGGGTCAGATATACCCTGGGTAGTTTAAACATTTATAATTATACTTCATTAAAGCTTGAAAAGGAACACTTTGACCAATTTTCCAAGGGTATGAAATATTTATCAACCACTGGATTGAATTTAACGTACACACTGGTTAAATTGAAATTGTACTTAAGGAAGCTCAATTTAGCTATTCATTTCAAGGAACAGTCATATCACAACCCTGATGCTGGGTAAAGAAAAAAGTAAGTTCAGTCCACCTTTACATTCGACTTTGGCAACATTGGAAATGGTTATTTCTAAAGAATTGTACGAACTACAGGAAAAGCACAAATATAACAGGTATAGGAATAATCTGCGTAACAATGAATTGGAGGATTTTGAAACAAATCAGTAATTCAGTAACATACGTATTATGAAACCAGACAACGGTGGAGGGGTACTGTTATATGACAGTGGTGAATATTATAACAAAATGTGTGAAATCTTGAATAGTACAAGGAAATACAAAGTAATTTTAAAAAAATGAGGTCAACATAGCTCATCGTCTGATTGATTTATATCCGGAAGAGTTTTTATTGGAAAATAGAATTACGCAGGATATATATAATTTTGTGAAGGAAGACTATCCAATACTGGCCACTATCATAGGTATACCCAAAATCCATAAAAATGTAACAGATCCCTCATTTAGGCCTATTATATCTTGTAGTCAATCAAAAATGTTCCCACTGGGAGTAATCATAGATAGGACCTTGATATATATTTATAGCAAAGTACAACACTTAATCAAGGAGTCTTAGGTTCATAGGTGTGTACTAAGCTAATGGCCCTGGAGCCTATATAAGCCTAGCCCAAGAAGATTCCTCTGGCATCATGCTGCCCAAAGTTAGTTGCCAGTGCCCCTGTCAAGCAAGGCCACTGAAGTGATCCCTGGGGTGAAATTTCTATTGCCCATCCACTCATCAAGATTTCTCTTAAAGAGGGCCAGTGAAGTGCTCTGCTTGATGTGAATGGGAAGTTTGTTCCAGATTATGGCAAGTCTCTTGGTTAGGAACCTGTTCCTGCAGCATGTTCTGTTTATTGTGTTAATGAGGTTTAGGTCCCTGGAGTGTGTGGCATGGAGGGATTGGGATTTCTTTAGGTGTAGCATATCTAGCAGCTCTGGGTCAGACATGGCTTTCTAGGTCAGGCAGAGATTGCCTCTAAGTAGGCAATAAGAGACAGAGTATAGCTGGAGTTTTTTGAGTCTGTCCATATAGGGCATGTGTCTAAGGCCTAAGATCCTCTTAGTGAGGTATTTTTGTGGCCTTTCCAGTTGTTGTAGGTGTCTAGTGAGGTACATACCAAATGGGCATTGTATTCTATAATAGGTCTAATGAGGGATGAGTAGAGAGGGATTATGACCTCTTTCTTCATGGATGAGCAAACTTTTGTAATGAGATGTACAACATAGAAGGACTTTCTGACTACAGTGGCAATGTCATTATCAAAGGAGAGGTTGCTGTCAGCCTGTGTCCTCAGGTCTCTTATCACACCTTTGGTGTTTAGTGGACTACCACCTAAGTGGTAGTTCATGGGCACCGAATTTTTTCCCAAAGGGAATGACAATGCACCTTTTGGCATTGAGCTTAAGGCCATGATTCTGACACCAGTCATTGGTGTCAGTGAGGCCTTTTTGTAGAATGCCTACATCAGTTGGAGGATCAATAATGGCTCCCAGTTTGCAATAATCTGCAAACATGATCAGACAGAGTCAGTTTGTGTTGGCTTGAACTTCAGAGAAGTAGATGCCAAACAGGAGAGGACCGAGGACCGATTCCTGTGGGACACCACTTATAACTGGTCGGTAGTGAGATTTGGAGTCTGCTACTTTCACAGTGTGGGTTCTATCAGTGTGGCAGTTTGCAACCTATCTTATGACATATTGGTTTATGCTTAGTTTAATGAGTTTATCTATGATTCCTGAGTGAGGTATGGTGTTGAAGGCCTTGGCAAGATATAGGTAGGCTGTGTGAACAATCTTGCCCTCATCCACAGCTCTGGTGACATACGCAAAGAAGTCTATTAGGTTGAGCAGGCATGCTCTACCTTTCACAAACCCAAACTGCATGAGGTCCAGTGTTTTGAGATTCCCTATGTCCTTATTTATAAGGTCCATGATGATGCGCTCCATAGCCTTACACATCAGACTCATCAGACTAATGGACTGGTAGTTCCCAAGGTCTGTAGTCACTCCCTCTTTGTGGAGTGGGATGACTATAGCAGTGTGCCATTCTGTAGGAACAAAGCCTGAAATGAGGCCGTGATTGAACAGGGTACTAAGGTGTGCTGCCAGTTCACTTTGTAATTCATGTACAACACAGCCAGGGATATTATCAAGTCCCATGGAAGCTGTAGTCTTGGCTTTAGACAGTGCAGGTTTTACCTGTGTAGCTGTGATAATAGGGACTTGGCATTCCTCAGGTATTGTGATAGGCCCTTTAGGGGGTGAAAAGGGGGTAAAGTTCGTACTGACCCTGTCGGCTAATATGTTGGTAATATCAGTTGGTTCTCTATACATATTGCTATTGCACTGTAAATCAGAGCAGATCTGAGTATTGCCCTGTAGATTCTTGACATACATATAGAATGCCTTGTGGTTGTCTTTAGAATCTACAGCAATTTTGTTTTTGTAGCTAGCTTTAGAGGATTTGATGATGTATCTCAGTTTTTTGGTGAGGCTAACAAGGGAGTTTTTCCAATCTTGGGAGTTCACCCTTTTCCACAACAGTTTTTTCCTTCTGTTGTATAGTTTGTTTATGGTGGGGGACCACCAGATTGGCTTCCTTTTTTGGAGGAGAGTGTCTTGGTTCTGTTTGGTATGGCCCGTTCCATGCACTTGTGTATGTGCTCATACAGTGCATTGGTGTATGATTCAGCAGTCATGCACCTATTTTCCATTTGCATGGGTGTCGTGAAGTTAGCTACCTCTGGGATTTCTTAAGTAGATTAAAAACTGAAATTTGGAGTAAGAATTTAACTTTTCTTACCATAGATGTCATAGATTTCTTCTCCTGTATTCCGAAGGATGAGGGGCTTGAAAGCTTTAACAGTAGTATAAGGAAATATAGTGGTATGGAATGGGAGAAAATTAAACTTTTAGTGGAATTCATGTCCTTGGTAATAGACAATAATTTTATTTTTTTCGAAGGTGAACTATACAAGCAAACAAAAGGTGTGGCTATGAGGGCAGCACGTGCCTCCATATTTGCTAAGCTTATATTATTGGATTGGGAAGATAAAATAATTTTTAGTAATAGATTCATGGCTAATATTCGATGCTATGTCCAGTTTTTGAACGACATTTTTGTCCTGTGGGAAGATACCAATGAGAGTATCAAGCAATTTGTGAACTCTATAAATAAGTCCAGTACATACTTAAAGTTCACCCACACCCACAGTGAAGAGGGTATAGCCTATTTAGACACCTATGTAGAACATTCTGGAACTGGATTTAAATCTAAAATTTAGAGGAAAAATATATTTAGCAACTCCTATTTGGAGCATTCCAGCTGCCACTCATGAAAACAAAAGAAAAGCATTTTAAAAGGTCAATGTATCAGGGCAGCACGAATGATCTCAGAGTATGGGGATCTGAAGAAAGAGACTGAATATATAGGTAATATGTTTCAGGAAAGAGGATATCCTGTTTCCATGATTAAGGAGGTTTCTCAATACATTATTAGTGAATGGGGTGTTAGATACAAACCCCTACTGCCTGACAGTATGGTTTACACACATGAAGGCACAAACGATGACAATTATGGGAGGTCCTTCATATTGGAATACAATCAGTCTGCTGAAGCTATAAAGAGTATTGTTCAACAAAACTGGGTTTTGTTAAAGGGGGACATGGAAGTGTACAATATTTTAGGAGAGAAGCCCATTTTTCTGTATAAAACAGGACAAAATTTAAAGCACAGATTTGAATATAAAGGAAATGCTATAGGTAATAGAAAGGATTTGCAAGGAACTAAAACATGAGGCAGCTGCAACCAATGCTTTTCCATAAATGAGGCTACTACATTGGTATTAGACAACATCCATAGAATTAGTATTTTAGAAGAGGTAATTGTAACACGATGAGGGTGATATATTTCTCAAAATGTTGCAGCTGTTCCGCATTCTATGTAGGGCAAACCAACAGAGCATTAAGAAGAGAATTAAGAGCATTATTATTGTATTAGGGAAAAGGACAAACATAATGCACTGTATAAGCATTTAGAATTGAGTAATGGATGTTCCAGTTTTAAGTTTGCCATTCTGGAATGTGTTTATATGAATCCCAGAGGAGGGGACATTAAGTGTATTTTAAAAGCAAAAGAAGTCAGATGGCAGTTGTTGTTAAATGCAGCCAGCTATCCAGGTATTAATGATAGTGTCACCATTACCTCAGTCTTACAAATGAGATGATAGAAGTTAAACAAGTTACATCTTTCTAGTACTGTTGCCGTAGCTCAGAGGATAGAGGATCAAACTTTAGATTTGAGCAACCAGGATTCTATCCTGAGTTATGTCTTTTATGGAAATCTACCACTTTACACTTTTTTGTGCCCCTTGTGCAGATATTGGCAATACGTTTGGTTTATATTATGTTCCTGTGAACAATTTTATTATTAATAGTAAATATATGTTTCTTTTATATAGTTTACTAAGGTTATTGTGAGTTGCATGTAGTGAAATATATTGTAATGAGTTTTAGTCTTGTTTCTTTAAATGACGGATCATTTAAAATTTAAAATATAATTGTTAGAGTGATTTTATTGGTTGCAAGTACTATATAAACACATTTAATGACATTTTTGACAGATTCTGATGAAGTCTCCGGTTTGCAGATGAAAGCGCTTAATCTATGCGACTGTTAAAGATTCTTATCTGCATAGTGGGTTTGTTTAGTTTGTTCTATACTGCTGCAGGGGAGTACAGGTGCTATTTGAGTGCCCCTAAATTGTTTTATTTTGGTTCAGTTGTTACTGAGCACAACATTTCTTGTATATTTTAGTTTTGAAAACGTGAAGGAATGGAATTGTTTTATGGCTTCCAGCATCTGCTAAAGATCTGAGGTCTATGTATTTTGATAGGTATATGCTAAATACTGCTAGCTTTCAGCAGTGGGGGTTTCACGTGGGATAGAGTCAGATAACAAGACATGATGTCCTTCTGCAAGCTATTCCAGCAGTAATATTTGGGATATTAATTTGAGAAGTCTCTTAGAGAGACAGGGCATTCTGTATTCTGTCTTGGACCTGATCCATTCACCACACATCTGCCTTGCTCTGATGAAGTAAGTTTCTTGGGAACAGTATAATTCTCTTAGATATAGTCAGGAATATAGTGAAGTTTAATTTAGATATTTTTCTTTATGTTTTTGAGACTGTTCTGCAATGTTGTTTTAAATATTTCCTCTGATTTTGAGTTTTGATGTCACTGTGGATGTATACTGAGTATTTCTTGTTCTTTTATTATTTCATAGGTTCATAGGTGTGTACTAGGCTAATGACCCTGGAGCCTTTATAACCCTTGCCCATAGAAGTACCCTGGCTTTGTGCCACCTGACCTTAGTTCCCAGTGCCTCTGTCGAGTGGAGCCACTGCAGTGATCCCCAGGGTGTATTTTTTATTTCCCATCCACTCATCAAGATTTCTCTTGAAGAGGGCCAGTGAGGTGCTCTTTTTGTCATGTATGGAAAGTCTGTTCCATAGCATGGGCAGTCTCTGGGAGCCTGTCCCTCCAGCATGTTCTGTTGATTGTGGCAATGAGGTTGAGGTCTCTGGAGCATTTGGTGCTGAGGGATTTCTTTAGATGTAGCATTTCTAACAGTGCTGGGTCAGACATGACTTTGTAATTCAAGCAGAGATCGCCTCTAAGTAGGTGATATGAGATAGAGTTTTTTGCGTATGTCCATATAGTACAAGTGTTTAAGGCCTAGGATCCTCTTTGTGAGGTACTTTTGCAGCCTCTCCAATTGTTGCAGGTGTCTAGTGAGGTACATGTGAAATGGGGCATTGTACTCAATCAATGGCCTAAAGAGGGAAGAGTAGAAGGAGACAGTGACCTCTTTCTTCCTGGATGCAAAACCCTTAGTAATGAGATGTGCCACATAGAAGGACTTTCTGACCACAGTGGTAATGTGGTGGTCAAAAGAGAGGTTGCTGTCAACCTGTATTCGCAGATCTCTTATAACACCTTCTGTGTTCCCAAATCTCTTATAACACCTTCTGTGTTCAGTGGTCTACCACTGATGTGGTAATTCATGGGAACTGGGGTTTTCTCAAAGGGGCTGACTACACTCTTTTTGGCATTGAGCTTAAGGGCATGGTTCTAACACCAGTCGTTCATTTCAGTGAGGCCTTTCTGTAGGATGTCAGCATCATTTGGGGAGTTAATAATAGCTCCCAACTTGCAATCATCTGCGAACTTTGTCAGCCAGAGTCCCTTAGTGTTGGCTTGGACTTCAGAGAAGTAGATACCAAACAAAAGAGGACCCAGGATCGAACTCTGTGGGACTCCATTTATTATTAAATATATTTAAACCTTTCACTATGGCTGATCTGTCTAGAGATATTTAACTTTTGAGAGTACTTGCATATTTATTTGATGACACTGTGTGGGTCATTCCTAATATCCCTACTCTTGGTCAAACTACCACTCGTTATAATATTAATATTATACAGTAAGAGTGGACACCCTTTGTTAACTCATTAACCCTGACTACCTTCTCATGGCACCTCTGTGCTTAACACAGAGAGCGCCATGAGAGAATATTAATTTCAAGCCGTTACTCCTGAGTGCCTTCCACAAGCGTGAGAAACTGTAGTGCAGATTTTTAGTTGAGCTTAATGTAAAACACACTGAAATCATAACTGAACTTGTAATTTACATTATATAGTTGCAATTCAGTGTGTTTTTACATTAAGTTCACACTAAACTTTTAGTGCAAATTCCATGTAAAAGGTTCTTGATAAAGCAAATGGTGGCAGCCAATAGGATTCTTGCAATCCAAGCCACCACTTGTGTACCAGCTCCACCCCCAACCTAATTTGCTTTTGTTTTCCCCAAATAAATAGAGGGTCCAGCATCAGTTGTTTCTTTTCTTTTTGCTAATATTTGGAGATTTTACTTGCTACTGGATCCCTCTATTTTATTTGGGCACTCAGGGATCACTAGAGATAGTCATTGAGGCTCACCGGCATTTGCTACAAGGAGTTCCTGGTTTGACTCCCCGAAGAACTGCTTTTTTTTTTCCCCTTCAGGTAAGCTGTCACTGAAGAAGGTCGAACAGAATAAGGGAGTGTAAGGATTTAATAGTTTTTATTCCAGTTTCTTTTTTTTGTGAGTGTGTATGTTCACAGTCAGAGCTCTTTACTGAGCAGGCAGGTTTGATTTTTTGTTAGTTTGTAGCAGGTGACTGTGTAAAGATTTATTGTCAGCTCTGAGTATGCCTCACCTTGTTCTCAAACTGTTGTTCACTCTATCATACAACTAGAAAGTATTTACAGTATTTACAGATGTTGTAAGTTGATGTTCGCCTGTGGGTTTCCCAGTAATTGTTTGCTTTCTCAGTTAATCTGAAGGAAAAGGTTGAGAGGTATGCCTGAATACCATACTCTAAAGCAGATTGTATTGAATCTACTTTGGAGTATCTGTGTGTGCGTCTTATGCTGCAACATACATAGACATAAGCTAAGATTACAACGGTTGGCCCGATAACAGAAAGTATTCTCCCACTGATCAAGGCCAGACTTCAAATAAAAGGGTTAGGGCCTTGTTGAGCGAACGTGTCCTCTTTCTTTCTGTTCCAGCCCTCATAACTACTGCAGGCACTTGTAGTACCCTATCTTCCCAGTTTTTTATTTTTTTTTCAAACTGAGAAATGTGTTTAGTTTAAATAAATTATGTCAGCATAACTTCAGTCTTACCATTTTTATCAACTTTGCACTGTGTGTGCACCTTATGCTGCAATATACATAGACATAAGCTTTGGCCTAATAACGAGAAAGTACAGTTTTTTAGTAGCCCTGTATTCTCACGCTGATCAGAACTGGACTTCAAATAAAAGGAGTTAGGGCCTTGTTGAGCGAACGTGTCCTCTTTCTTTCTGTTACAGCCCTCAAAACTACTGCAGGCACTTGTAAACCCTATCTTCCCAGTTTTTTATTTTTTTTTCAAACTGAGAAATGTGTTTAGTTTAAATAAATGATGTCAGCATAACTTCACCCTTACCATTTGATCCACTCTGCACCTTGAAAATGTCATCTGTTTTGCCACTTGGTGTTACTGATTCTCCTTTCACCTTTCTGATTATATTTCTAAAGTATATTAAAACAAACACCCAAAATGTTAGCATGGTTTAAATCGTCATTGTACTGGAGACTCACATAGCAATATCTTTTTATTTTTAGCATTATTACATATTCCTCTTTAACTACTGCTGCTGCAGTTCAATGCAAGCTAGCGTTCAGCCCTGGGATATGTTTATTTTTATCACTTATCGATGGCACAACATTGAGCAGGTAAAATGCTAAACTATCTTGAGATTAAACAGCTGATTCCTGACAGACTAACTAACTGAGGAACTTTCTGAAAAAAGAGATCAAAAGAGTAAAAGTGCAATCTTTGATGACAGGATAGTCATAGTTTTAATAACAGGGTAAGTTTGTGATGCTCATTCCACAAGATGCATTCGTGTTTATGTGAATTTCCTAGACTGGTAAATCATTGTTATAATCCTCCAAATGGCAAAATATTATATTTGATAAGTTGTCACTTTAGACAAGTTAAGAATAGTTAGTGTGCCTTGTTTTTCTCAAAAGTACAATCAACATGCGCAGTTTTACCCTATCCTCCTGCTTTTTTTTTCAAACTGAGAAATGTTCTGAGCCTAGCTAAGCATGTAAGTAAGTTATGGTGCAGTATTATGTGACATTTTCCGTGCAGTGTAGATAACTGCTTTGCTGTCATTTTATGGCTGGGCAAACATTTGCAGGATTATTTTTCCTTCATATATTTTTTTTTGTTTGAGGCTGCTTTCCTTGTATTATTTTCTGTATGTTACAATTAATGATTGGGTCCATTTTCCAGATAATTCAGGTAAAATCCAGCCATAAATGTTCAAATTGTCTCCAGTGCACTTTAGTAATGCTGTGTAGGCATCTGGTTGGCCTCACAAAAAAAGTTTTTTTATTTTACTTTATTTTTTTAGAGCTGTTAAACACACATTCTTTTTAGTGTAAAACTGTCTAGATGTGATTGTCCTTTATGCCATGTGATTGCCATAAAGCAATGGCAAAGGTGAAGCTGGTCCTTTTTTTTCAGTATTGCTGCATTTTATAGCTTCATAATGAAAAATCCCCAGCTTTCTTGTGCTGCATGGACATGTTTCCTGCTGATAGGGCCATTTTTTAGATGAATATGTAAAGACATCTAAAAACATTATTCTGGTTGATGGTGGGTAATGAATACTGAAGTCCCATGCTTTTGTTATAGTTCCCATGTTTTGGTTAAATTTAATAGATTCATAATTTCATTTCAGTTTAATAAGAATACAATCTGACTTAATTCGACTATTATCAGGTGGTTTAAAAAAACTCATAGTGAATATCAGGTTAAGTAAAATATCTCAAGTTTGTGTAAAATGTGTAACTTTTGTTTGTTATGATATTACCATTGGAAATAGAAGCTGTGACTTATGTGTATGTGTATGAATTAGTTTGCTGGGTTGACTAATCTTTTATTGTTCAGTAGGAATTCTAGGCATTTTAGATCATCATCCCTTCATATGCCACTGAGGAAGACCAAACCTTTGGTTTGTTATTTTTTATGCTTTCCACGGATTGCCTATTAAAGTGCATTTGAACTATGTTGGTCTGTTTCAAGTTGGATAACAATGTTTACTTTCAATGCCATCATAAGCTCCTAGACCGCTATAGCAAAAGCTGATGGCAGCTGTACAGGGGGTGTGAAGGTAGTGTGTGGCATTGCAAACAGAAAACATTTGGAAATAACTCTGGTTTCTTGGTGGGTGATGTGTACTTGTGTGATTTGGTGAGAAGTGCTATTTGCACATACTACTGCAGGGGTCACTGTGGCAAATATTTGATCTTAGAGCTTGTGTATACTCAGATATACTAATGAAGGGTTCATTGGGGCTAATGTTTCATGTTGGTTGTTGTGCATACTTGGAAGGGCTGCTGAAGGTGTTGTTGATGGAAATGTCACATTCTGGTGCTTGTGCATAGTAGGGCAGACTGCAAAAGGGGTCAGTGGGGAGATGTTTCATTTTGGCGTTTCTGCATAGTCAGACAACATTAGATAAAGACAGGTTATAGAAACCATTTTGGTGTTTGTGCATACTCAGACAGCATCAGATAAAGACTTAGGTTATGGAAATTATGCTTTTTTTCATATTTCGGTAATTAACTTTGCAAGGGAGCATGTCAATGTGCTAAGTAATACTTCATTTTGAAGACAGTATTAATAATTGTAACATAGTAAAAGTGAATTTAAAGTTCCTAAAAGAGTCTAAGATGCTAATGTGTGAGGGGAGGGTATGCCAGAGTTTTCAAATAGAGTATAGGCTTTTGCCAGCTCTTTTATTTGGTTTCTATATTTCTAGGAGTTGTGTGGTAGTGGAACGGAGACTTCTGAATGGGTTGTAAGGTTGCATGATAGGCTTTAGAGCTGGGCAACATTTCAGGAAATTGTTACATTTTGTTGTTTCTTCCTTGCATTTTCAGTTCTCTGCTTTGCCGTATGGCTTCTCTACTGCCCCAAGGATATTCACCAAATGCCTTGTTCCTGCGATTACATTTTGCAGGAAGACAGGTGCTCAGATCTTTCACTACCTGGACAATCTGCTAATTCAAGCTTCTTCCTCTGATGCTCTGCTTGAAGCTCTCTGATTGACTATTTCCCTGCTAGAGCCTGGAATTTACCATTTACTTCCAGAAATCTTCTTTGATGCCTTCTCAGCATCATGTTTTCCTTGGTTGCCAGCTTCAAACCATCCCCATGTTGGCATCTGTGGCTACCCCCAAGGCCCTCTCTCTCACTCCCTTTTTCCAGTCTCTTCTTTCTATGGCTTCAGTCACAGCCAGTCACAGCCAGGAAATTCCTCAGGGTCCTCAGGTTCGTAGCTTCAACCATTCCCATGCTCCCAGTAGCCAGACTCCACATGAGAAAGATTCAGTGGTACCTCAAGTTACTATGGCTCAACATTGCCATCTACTGAATTTCCTGGTAACCTTACTTATCTCTCTGTCTCAGGTTTCATCATCAGTGGTGCATTCATCAACTTTCTCTCAACCAAGGGCTTCCTTTACAAGCTCCAGTCCCAACTCCAGACCTCTTTACAGATGCCTCAGACAGGGAATGGAGCCTACTTCAGCTCTTTCAAGATTCAGGGTCTCTGGCCATCAGAGGTCAGACCACATCAATGTAAAGGAAAAGAGAGCTCTGTTTGTAGTTCATGAAACTTTGATGCCCTACACCTTGTGAAGGAAGTGTATGTGTGATGTACAATACCTGTAAGTACTAAAGGCCTTGGTACACTGCTGGACATTGGGCTATCTTTGGAAGGAGATCCCTTAAGTAATGAATACTACAATAGTAAAGAGACTGCCATCTACTGTTATGATAAAATCTAAACTGTACTTTCTGTGGTGCCATTGCCTAATTTTCCTTAGTATGAATATCTCTTCGTGTCTCCCTTGAAAAGTGTCCACTGACCTAGTGAGTCTAAAACAATTGCTTTGGAAATGAAATGCACATGAGAATGTTTTAATGTACTTGACCACAACATTCTGTAATGTAGACAAAAAATTGTAATATGAGTCATTCCTCATTGCTTGGTATGTTGCTAACAAATAGGTGGGAAGAAGGGCTCAGTAATAACTGTTATACTATTTTTACTGAGTAAGTGAATTATTTTTATTTATTTTAACATTTGTTAACCGGGAAAGTCCAACTTGGAACAAAGCCAATTTTCAGTGGAGGACGGGAAGAAATGCTCCAGACACATGTCTTTATAATGTGGTAGGAAACCGGAGCACCCAGAGAAAACCCACAAGAACGCAGGGAGGGCATGCAGACACCACAAAGAAGCACCTCAGCTGAGAATTGAACCAGAGAACCTCTTGCTGTGAGGTGACAATGCTACCACTGCACCACTGCGCCGTCCTCAATGTTGACTATGGCCTTCTCCTAACAGATTATAATGACTCTGTGTTACATAGCTGCAGAAGGTAATATAATGAATGCCTACTCAACAAGCAATTATCATTATTAGAACTGTGCCTGTATGTTGTACACATGTACAGATATCAAAGTTTGTTTCGGACTTCTGTTATGGAAATTATGATTTCTGTCATATTTTGGTAAATAACTTTGCAAGGGAGCATCTGAATGTGCTAAGTAATACCTCATTTTGAAGACAGTATTCATAGTTCCAACATGGTAAAAGAACTGTGCCTGCTGTACACATGTACAGATATCAAAGTTTGTTTCAGACTTAGGTTATGGAAATTATTTTTTTTTTCATATTTTGGTAAATAACTTTGCAAGGGAGCATCTGAATATGCAAAGTAATACCTAATTGTGAAGCCAGTACTCATAGTTCAAACATGGTAAAAGAACTGTGCCTGTATGTTATACACATGTATAAATATCAAAGTCTGTTTTGGACTTAGGTTATAGAAATTATGATTTTTTTTCATATTTTGGTAAATAACTTTGAAAGGGAGCAGGTCAGTGTGCCAAGTAATACCTCAATTTTAAGACAGTGTTACTCTTTACAAGATGGTAAAATAACTGTGTCTGTGTACAGTACATATGTACAGATATCACAGTTTGTTTAGTCTTGTAGGATTATGAAAATTATACATTTCTAATACTTCTCATTATTATGCCCATATCTTTGCAAGGGAGCATGGTGATGCCAAAAATGATGCATCATTTTGAATCTGACATGAAGACACAAAACTTCTACACTGATATGGAGCCTCTGTCTGTTACAGGTGATGAGATATTATGCTTTGTTTATTTATTAATAATGAGAAATTTATTTATTTATTTATTTATTTATTTATTTAACATTTGTTGACCGGGAAAGAAATATTATATTAATCATATTTCTGTGAATATCTCCATAAAGGAGCATCACACATTAATGGTTAAAGTATAATTTTAAAGCTGACATTCATACAAACAAATTAAATACAAATTGCATGGGTCTACATGGTACATTGACCAAGATATTGTGCTTTGCTTTTCCAAAAAGGTAAAAAATATGCACAATATCAGCATTCCTTGCAAATATTTCATAATGCCTTTGATACACACTATCAACATTTACACTGTTGGAAAGGACAGTATCTGCTGAACAACTTTCACAATTACATTTTTTGTCTAGCTCTTATAGCTGAAGAGTTATGAACATTTGTTTTATGTATGGTATTACCAATGGATTTTCTGAAAATGAGCTCAGGCTGCACTGTTGTTCCTATGATGGAATTAAGCAGGCAGCTTTTTCTGAGCTGCTCTGTCGGCTGGTGGCAGTGATAACCACCTTATAGTCTGGGCAAAGGGGACATAGCTAGTAAACCTGTGTCAGCCTTTTCTAGGTGTGTGTGTGTGTGTGTGTGTGTGTGTGTGTGTGTGTGTGTGTGTGTGTGTGTGTGTGTGTGTGTATGTAAATCAAACCTTAAAGAGGCTGTGTTAGCTACTTGGGCAGGGACACGAAGCACTGGTTGGATAGAGAGGGTGCTGGAAGTATTGGTTGGTCACTCAGCTGAGATCTCAACTTTATAGCTGTACCAGTGGGGAGTCTTATTGGGGATCTGGAGAAAGAGGGAGAACCCAGTCCCGGACTGACTGTGATCTCTGTGTGCTCTTAAGGGAAATTACACTTGATGCAGAGAGCTGTATCTGTAAATATTGTGGGTGTGTACAGTGTACGTCCCCCACTGTTGCCAATGGGGAGGATTAAGGCTTCTTGATTACTGGTTCAGTGTGTGTGTGTGTGTGTGTGTGTGTGTGTGTGTGTGTGTGTGTGTGTATATATATATATATATATATATATATATATATATATATATATATATATATATATATATATATATATATATCTGCAGTGGTGGTGCTGCAGTAGCATTGTCACCTCACAGTAAGACGTTGTCCTGTTCGATTCTCAGCTAGAGTGTCTTCTGTGTGGAGACATACGTGAATGGGCGTGCCTTCGTTGAAGGTTGTGCATCAGAGCTGGCAACTCGGCACATAAAAATCTACTGCCAATCATTAGCGGACGGGAGTTCCGCTGTGGCGACCCCTAACGAGTACTCATAAAAATGAAAGATTATAACATCAAGTCCGATAATGTCGAAAATGATAACTTCATTTTCTGTTGGGTTTGAATACTGTGGTATTACTTTAAGGACACTTAAACTGTAATAAAGAGACGTGATGGACATTACATTTAATAGTGAAGGGAATTTGTCAGGTTGTGTAGTACAAGTTTAGAAGAAAAGGTTTAGGAAGATTTATTTGTTGATGGCAGGATTTTTTTTTAAAAGAAATTGTGTGATTTTCTTTGTGGTGCTAGGAAAAGTGACTAGGAGTGGACGTGTTTGTGCTGGCAGTATATAGGTGTTTTCTGAAAGGACAGCTGCGTATTTTAGAAATTATTTGGATATGTTGTATGTACCTTTCCTCCACTGTAGTGCTATCTTGGAGTTAGCTGCTTTAATTTGCAAGGAGTAGAGGGGCACAGCCCCCTACAGGTTTATATTATAACATCAAAGTAGTAAAACGTTGAATGTTATAATATCGAACCCAAAACAGCGAACGCTGAAAATAGTGAAGCTGCAGAACATCAAATTCTTTCCTAGAGAAAGAACTCAGTGGGCTGTTTCTGCTGCTTCGCTAATTTCTCCACTGTGGTGCAAAGGTTACAGACTGGGTTAAGGTAAGTGTGCGAACGGACCGGGTTAAGGTGAGTCTGGGAATGGGATAGTTAGGGACATTAGGGTTAGGGAGTGGGCAAGGTGAGTGTGTGATAGTTAGGGACCTTAGGGTTAGGGAGTGGGTAAGGTGAGTGTGTGATAGTTAGGGACCTTAGGGTTAGGGAGTGGGTAAGGTGAGTGTGCGATAGTTAGGGACCTTAGGGTTATGGAGCGGGTAAGGTGAGTGTGCGATAGTTACGGACCTTAGGGTTAGGGTTTGGGTTAAGGTTAGTGGATAGATAGTAGTGTATGTATGGTTTAGTGTTGGGTTAGAAGTAGGATTTTAATTGTATCTGTGTGGATTACTTTTTTTGGTGTGCTTGTGTTGGGTGTATGTTTCTCGGAACAGCAAATTTTTTCCCTGGGAAAAAATTTGCTGTTCTGAGCTTTCAATTATATCACATTTCGACATTCCAAGTTCTACCTTATGGTGTTCCATATTTTGGGATTTCGATTATGTGATATACACCCCCTACAAAGGGGATGCAGGGGGGCTTGACCCCCTGAAGAATTGTTTATTACAGTTTATGTTTATGTGCATTAATATTTAAGATGGAGAGAGTGCATCAGTACATAAGGACTGAAAAATTTGATGTTATGGGAGCCAAACTTATGCCTTTTCAGTGTTTTGAGTACTCGAATTTATGGTCTATGTTTTGAAATTTGGCATTATGGTAATTCGCCCAAATGAAGTAGACTCACACACTCACACACACACACACACACACACACACACACACACACACACATATATATATATATATATATATATATATATATATATATATAAATATAAATATATATATATATAAAGAGAGAGAAAGATAAATATATAGATATATAGATATACATACATACACACACGCACACACACACACACACACACACACACACACACACACACACACACACACACACATTCATATATGCATATACGTATATATAAAGATGCACTGACTTTTTAAGTGTGGTGTTTAAATCAGTGTCTGTCTAATGTGCCCATTTTATGTTATATTGTGGTTTGGCAGGGATTAGCTAGCTTTGTGATTAAGGTCTTCACCTCCCATACACAAGGTATAGGGTGTTATCTTTAACTCTGGTCACTGTATGGAGTTTGCATGTTTTCCCTCTGTTTCTCTGGGGTTTCTCCCATCTCCCAAAAACATGTTATGTGTTTCTCTCTCAATCTCACACAAGAATGAAGTTGTGAGCAGCAGTACAGACTCTTGATGGTGCCTATCAGGGAAAGAGTTGCATAGACCTGCCGCTTTGGGCACAAACTGCAATGCACATTACAGACTGTACACCATGTCAGGGCTAGCCACTCAGTGATGTAAAAATTGGCTCTAAGTAATTTGCTCATGTTGAATAATGTCTCCAGAAATGGCTATTTGACTGTGAAAAGTGGGTTGAGGATCCAACCTACTCTGACCTATGCCAAGGCCCCATGGTAAGGGTGAGAGGGGACTATGTGCACCTATTGGCTAGTGTGTGCCCACCATAAATCCCAGCAGCCCTTGGTCAATAAGCTACTGGCTGGATGGTGTCCAGTTGCCTGGTATAGCTCTATTGGTGGATGTAAAATCAACCTGCAAACATGAACTAAGAATTGCTACACTCAGTTTAGGTTCACTGACATGATGGATCTTGGAATTGGATGATATGATGGTTAGAATGAGGCTGTAAATCCTCTTTATCCTGGATCTAAGATGGAATGTTAGTGCAGCAAAGCCACTTGGCTTGGGATCCAGAGTCTGCTACTCAAATGAGGGACAGACTAGAAATGATGTGAGAACTGTGATGAGGGAGAGGCTTCAGAAGACAGTCAAGGATGTCACTGGAATTAGTGACAGATTCATGGCAATCAGACTTCAGTGTACTTATAGGCCATTGTTCCTACTCTCAGCCTATGCTGCACAGCAGGTTATGACTATGAGGAACAGTGTGCATTCAGGCAGCATTTGCAAGACTAACTAGATAAAGCAGAACAACATGAGTTCTAGAGATAGCATAATGGTTAAGGTCTTTACCCCATATATATAAGGTATGGGGTATGATTATAGCATATACTTATTAGTTAAATTTGCAATAGTCTGCTGACTGATAGCTTTAGGTGGGGGTAACCATAATGGTTAAGGTGTTTACCTCACAGAGACAAGGTACAGGTACAGGGTTTGATTCTCACCTTTGAAATGGAATTTGGCAATGCTCAAAATGGCCCACATCGACAGTATTTCTTATGAACCTATGAATCTATGAGCTGGTGTTGATAATGGGTGTCCTTAATGTGCATACCAGGCCAGACAGAACAGGATATGAGTACTGGCTGGAACCACAAGAAGGAGAGGCCATTCTAGACTTCTGTCTGCTAAATGGCTTGATGGGGGCTAACACATGATTCATCAAGACAGACAGTCACAAAATCACATACAGGAGTGGTCAACATTTAACTCAGGTAGACTTCTTTGTAATAAGGAAAGGATGGTGGTTAGAATCAGTGATTGCAAAGCATCTTCAGTGAAAATGTTGTCCCACAGTATAAACCACTGGTTGTCATAATCAGCTGCAGGCAGTGGTCAGAGAAGGCTCTAAGGTGAAGGCTAGGCTGAGAACCAGCATGTGTGAGGACTATAGAACAGATATGCTACTGAGCCACTTATAGAAATGAGGTACATAAGGAAAACTGGTGGAGTAATGCAGAAGTACAAAAAGTCATCAAAAGACAGAAGGAGTGCAGGGAAAAAGTGTGAGATAGAGACGACAGACCAAGCTAAGAAGGAATACTGGTTGGCTAACAAAGAGGAGATGAGCAATTTGCATTCTAATCAGGATAGAGCACAATTGACCCAATGTTTGCAGTCTGAGAGATAGCTGAAAAGAAGCTAGAGATGAGGAAAAAGTCCAACTGGGCATTCCTAGACTTGGAGAAAGCATATAACATATTCCCAAGAAAGCTGATTTGGACAGTCCTGTGGTGGTTCAAAGTCCCAGAAACATTCATAGAATTAGTGCAGGCAATGTACAGGGACCCAATGAATTAAATATGAACAGTGTTTTGTCTAAGAGAGAGGAATTCCCAATGGAAGTGAGTATGCATCAGAGTTCAGCTCTGAGTCCACTGCTCTTTATACTTGTGATGAACTATGTTAGCAAACAGGTCAGATGGGACAGATCAACAAAGTTGCTCTATTCAGATGACATGGCATTATAGGCAGACTCTGAGTATGAGCTTCAGCAAATGATACAGGAGTGGAAGACGCATGCAATGAAACTGAGTATAGATAAGACAGTTGTAATGACAGTACATGGGGGAAATCAGAAGAAGCTGATAACTAAGCTAGAAGGGAAGATAGTGGAACAAGTTAACAGCTTCAAGTATCTGGGAGGGGTGGTTGAGAAGAAGGGAAGTCTGAATGAAGAGGTAAAATCTAGAACTGAATGGGCTGTAGCCAACTGGCACTGTGTATCAGGGGTAGTGAATGACAGAAGAATGCCAAAGAAGCTGAAACGTAAGGAGTACAAAACAGTGGTGTGACCAGTACTACTGTATGATACAGAAACATGGACAGTAAAGTCAGTGCAGCTAAGGGTAATTAAAAGTGATGGAAACATAGTGCCTGAGAGGAGTTGTGGGATGCATACAGTGGGACAGATGAAGAAATGAGGTCATAAGAGCAGAAGCCAAAGTAGCTCCAACTGCAGTGAACATCATAGAGAACAGATTAAGGAGGTTTGCGCACATGAGCATGAAAGCACAAGACAGTCTGGTGAGGAAGATTTGGGACAGACAGGAAGAAGGCTAGAGGAAATGAGAGCATTCAGCAAAGAGATAGAAGAACTGTGTGAGACGAGACGTCCAACAGTCAGGCATGAGTTTCAAAGAAGATAGGAGAGTAACACATTAAGGCTGAATAACACACCTGATACTCTTGTTATAGGTGACTCTATTGTCAGACACACTGATGTCCCGCTCACCAGGCTGAATAAAGAGAAGGTCACAGTGAGCTGCCTGTTGGGTGCTAGGATCCGACACATAAAGCAAGCACTGAGGTAACTCCAAAGCAAATAGAAATATGACTCAGTCATTGTACATGCTGGTGTGAATGACCTGAGACGTACCTCCCTGGACTACATGAAAAGAGACATAGAGGAGCTCTCTGATCATGTAGCTCAGGCTGGTATGACCCTGACCTTGAGCAGCATCTTACCCTCACCTAGAATGATGCCACAGTACAAAGACAAAATGATCGATTTTAACAATTGGCTAAAATTTTGGTGTCATTCAAAGGGGATCCAGTGTCTGTCAGCCTGGGATGACATGCTCGACAAGCCATGTTGCTTCACTAGGGACGGCTTGCACCTGTCACCACTGGGCTTTCAGATATTGGCAAAGGCTCTTGCCACCCCCATAGTGCCTTTTTTAGGCAAGGCTCAAAAGTCAAACCCACCCCCATAGACAGCACAAGGAACAAGAAACTACAGGTAATGCTGCTAAACGCCAGAAGTCTTAACCTCAAGATGCACACTCAAAGCTCTCCTCAGTATGGAGAACATCGATATCTGTGCAGTGACAGAAACCTGGTTCAAGGCTCCAGAGAGCACCCCAGCACTACCAGGCTATACCTCATATCATGCTTTTCGGCCCCAAAAGCCGGACCGAACCACAAAAGGAGGGGAGTTGCCATATTTATCAAGGATATCCACACCTCCAGGTTAGTGGCATTGCACAGTATCAGAGACCATCCATGTGCAACTAACAGTGGGCAAGACTGCTTTTCAGTTTATAGCATCCTACAGACCACCCTCTCAAAGTCAGGAATCCCATTCGGCTTTCCTGAAAACATTGGAGAACATGAAGATCTCTCTGAACACCATTATATTGGGCGACTTCAACTACCCAAACATTGACTGGAAGCACTACTCAAGCCCCAGCACCTTAGCCCAAAGATTCCTGGAAATTATAAACTCAAATGCTATGGAACAACTAGTCACCACTCCCACAAGAGGGACAACATACTAGACCTGATTATTACCAACATGGGGACTCTATGCTCCACACCAGAAGTATATCCCTCATTGGTAAGATCAGACCATAAATTAATTTCACTGGATGTCCACATCCCGACCCCACCCCAGCCCAGAAAACCACAGTGAAAAACTTCTCAAAAGTGAACTTCTCACTTCTCAAAACTGAAGTGGAATCCTTCAAGGCCCCAGGGCCAGTGGAAACTACAGCCCAAACTGCAGAATCCTATATAAATGCATTCTACGGACATCTCCAGGAATGCATGGATCATGCTATCCCAAACAAAACCAAGACCCAATCATCCAAAGGCAGGCGTCCAGTCTGGTGGACCCCTGCCATAAATAAACTGTACAACAGAAGGAGGAAGCTACTACATGATAGAGCAAAATCCCTAATAGGAAGGCATCTCTGATCAGTACAAGCAAAAATTACGATCCCTCATAAAATCCTCCAAGGCCAGCTTCGAGAGAAAAATTGCACAGGACACCAAAGACAATCATAAGGCTTTTTCAGTTATGTTAGAAACCTGGGATGCAACTCCCAGACTTGTTCTGAGTTGATTCTAAATGACAAAAATACACTGAACCCACAGACATCGCCAATATCCTGGCAGACAGGTTCAGTGCAAACTTCTCCCCCTCCCCCAAAAGAGCAAGTATCTATCCCGGCAGAGGGCTGCCTCCCAAACATCTCAGATGCTCAGGTGCAGGCTGCCCTCTCCAAAGCAAAAACACTGCTTCCATGGGACCAGATGGCATCCCAGGTTGCGTCCTACATGAACTACAAGAGGAACTAATCCCTCAAATAAAACAGCTATACAATCTCAGCCTCACTACAGGATATGTGCCCACAGAATGGCGTGACAGCAACAGTGGTCCCACTCCACAAAGGTGGAGCCTCTACGGACCCTGGAAACTATTGCCCATAAGCCTGACTAGCTTAGTCTGCAAGGCTATGGAGAGGATCATCATGGAGCTCATAAACAAAGACATTGGGGACCTACAGACACTAGATCCTACCCAGTTCGGCTTTGTCAAGGGCAGATCCTGCCTTTTGAACCTGGTTGACTTCTTTGAAACAGTCACCAAAGCCATAGATGAAGGGAAGGTAGTCCACACAGCCTATCTGGACCTTGCAAAGGCATTTGACACAATACCCCACTCGGGCATCATAGATAAGCTATCCAGCTTAAATATAAACCCCTATGTCACAAGATGGGTCGCAAACTGGCTCAAAGACAGAACCCACAGAGTGAGAGTTGCTGGAGCCATGTCAGACTCAAAACTGGTCACAAGTGGTGTCCCACAGGGTTCTGTCCTGGGACCACTCTTGTTCGGTATATACTTTTCTGAGGTACAGGCAAACATGGGAGGACTATGGCTCACCAAGTTCGCAGACAACTGCAAACTGGGCGCCATAATCAACTCTCCAGCTGACACAAACATCCTTCAAAAAGGTCTCACAAAGGCAGATAACTGGTGCCAGCGCCATCGTTTAAAGCTAAATGCCAAAAAATGTATAGTCATACCCTTTGGCAAAAACAATGTACCCACAAATTACCACATAGGCGGAAACCCATTAAGTACAGAGAAAGTTATTAGGGACCTGGGGACCCAAGTTGATAGCAATCTCTCCTTTGAAAACCACATTGCCAAAGTGGTTAGAAAGACATAGCCCACCTCATCACGAAGGGTTTCACATCTAGATCAAGAGAGGTAATCGTGCCCCTTTATTCATCCCTCATCAGGCCCATCATAGAATACAATGCCCCTTTTGGGATGTACCTTACCCGACACCTGCAGCAATTAGAAAGACCCCAAAAGTATCTCACCAAGAGGATCAAGGGTCTCAAACAGATGCCATATGCTGCTCGGTTAAAAACTCCAGCTCTACTCAGTTGCATACTGCCTACTTGAGGCGATCTATGCCTGACATACAAAGCTATGTCAAATCCAGAATTAATGGACATGCTCCACCTCAGTAAATCTAAATCCCTTAGAGCCACACGCCGAGGGACTTGAACCTCAGCACAGAAATAAATAGAACTTGCTGGAGGGACAGGTTCATAACCCAGAGGCTCCTTTCGCTCTGGAATAGAATTCCAGTTCATGTGAGGCAGAGCACCTCACTGAATCTCTTCAAGAAGAATCTCGATAAGTGGATGGGGGATCATAGGTTTGTCCCAGGGATTACTCCTGTGTCACTATTAGACAGAGGCACAGTAAACTAAACCTTAAAAAGGGCACAGTATACTCAAATCAAGGGGTGGCGTAAGCCATACAGAATCGGGCTAGGCTTATAATTGCCCCAGGGCAGATAGCCTAGTATGAACCTATGAACCTATGAACCTATGCACACTGAATCAAGAAAGATGGCAACAGTTTACACGACTGCCCGACTCGATATAGAAAATAGGTAAAATGGGGTCGATGATGATTATGATGTTAGTGGTTTGTCTAGCCATGAGTGTGGCTATAACTTGCCTTTACACTGATCACACCAACAGAGGTGTAGCTAGGGTGGGGCAAAGGGGACAGTTGACCTATGAGCAAAGTGATAGGAGGTGAGATCAGCAGATACTAAGCAGTTTTCATTTTGCAGTTAGAACTGAAGTGCTGGGGCCAGATACATGAATACCTACAGTATGCTAAGTGTGTACCATTCTGAGTGAAGAGACAACACAAGCATAACTCCCATCTTCGTCTTCCTAATTTTAGTTTTCCTAATGATTTTCTTACAGCATTAAATACTGAGGAGGATTTATAAAGGTTACCACAAAGTGTAGACTTTGTCTGTACTTATTGTAATCTTTCTGAGTGAACTGACAGCACAAAAAAATGTGGTAAGGATGATCTTGCACACAGTCAATGTACACTTAGTGTAGGTGTTTATGAATCCAAATGCCTAAATCTTTAGTGCATAACAGCATTTAGAAACAAATGCCAGTACTGTATTTGCATCCCAGAACAAAAGACCTGTAGTACTCCATGTGTGGAATAAACAGTAGCGAGAAATGTAGTAAGCAGTTTGCTACAGTTTAAAGGGAGAGAAGACCTTTTTTGTTCCTCATGTAGTCAGAGCTTTCTTTCTTTTTTTCCCTTATCTTAAAAAGAAGAATGGCATCAGGTCCAATTGATACCTTTAACTCCTGGCTTATTAAGGGATACTAACATTAAGGCTGGCAATGTCATGGGTTTGTAAGGGGCAGCTGCACTGTGTGAGCCTCTTTCCAATGTGCATTCTGTTTAACTCATTTGCACAGTGAATCTTGTACAAAGAGAGTTATATATACAACACCCAAACAGAAGGTGTAGGTTCATAGGTAGGTACTAGGCTATCTGCATTTATAAGCCTAGCCAGAGTGTGTCGGCTTTCGTCACCCCATTGATTAATTAACTGAGCCTCTGTCAAGCAGAGCCAATGAAGTGATCCCAGGGGTCTCTGTGACAGGAATCTACCCCTCCAGCATGTTCTATTTATTGTTGTGGCGAGGTTTAGCTCACTAGAGCACGTGGCTCACAGTGACTTGGATTTATTTAGGTAGAGCATGTCCATCAATTCTGAGTTGGACATGGCTTTGTAAGTCAGGCAGAGATCACCTCTGAGTAAGCGATAAGCCACTGAGTACAACCAGAGCTGTTTCAGTCGGGCTGCATAGGACATATGTTTGAGGCCAATAATCCTCTTGGTGATGTGCTTTTGTTGTCTTTCCAGCTGTTGGAAGTGTCTTGTGAGGTACATCCCAAATGGGGCATTGTACTCTATGATGGGTCTGATGAGTGACGAGTAGAGGGGCACTATAACCTCTTTATTTCTAGATGCGAACCCCTTAGTAATTAGATGGGCCACATAGAAGGATTTCCTAACTACTTTGGCAATATGATTGTCAAAGGAGAGATTACTATCTACCTGGGTCCCCAGATCTCTTATTACCTCTTCTGTATTAAGGGGGGCTGCCACCTATGTGGTAATTTGTGGGTGTTTTGTTTTTCCCAAACGGGGTGACTATGCATTTTTTGGCATTTAGCTTGAGGTCATGACTTTGACACCAGGTGTCTGTCTCAGTAAGGCCTTTTCGAAGGATGTCCGTGTCAGCCGGAGAGACAATTATGGCTCCCAGTTTGCAGTCATCGGCGAACTTGGTCAGCCATAGTCCTCCTGTGTTTGCCTGTACTTCTGCAAAATATATGCCGAACAGTAGGGGTCCCAGAACTGAGCCTTGTGGAACACCACTTGTGAATGGTTTAGAGTCAGACCTGGAGCCCGCTATTCTTACCGTGTGAGTTCTGTTTGTAAGTCAGTTGGTAACCCATCTTGTGACATAGGGGTTTATGTTCAGGCTGGTGTTTTTTTCTATAATACACAAGTGAGGAATGGTGTTAAACACCTTGTCAAGATCAAGGTAGGCTGTGTAAACCACCTTTCCCTCATCTATGGCCTTGGTTACTGTCTCGAAGAAGTCAACCAGGTTTAGTAGGCATGTTCTGCCCTTAACAAAGCCGAACTGGGTCATGTCAAGTGTTTGGAGGTTCCCAATGTCTTTGTTAATGAGTTGCATGATGATGCGCTCCATAGCCTTACAGACAAGGCTAGTCAGGCTTATGGGGTGAAAGTTACCAGCGTCAGTTGTGGCCCCTCCTTTGTGGAGCGGAATACTGTTGCTGTGCACCATTCTATGGACACATAGCCTGTGGAGAAGCTGAGGTTGAACAGCATGGTTAGGTGGGGGGTTAGTTCATTCTGTAGTTCATGTAAGACGCAACCTGGGACACCATCTGGCCCCACTGATGCTGTATTTTTGGTTTTGAAAGTGCTGTTTTCATCTGTGCTTCTGTGATTTCCGGGACACTACACTTTTCCAGTATTGTTGTGGGCCCTTTTGAAGGTGAGAGGGAGGTGAAGTTTGCATGGAATCTATCTGCCAGGATGTCGGCAATATCAGTAGGTTCAGTATATTTTGTGCTATTTTGCACTAGCTCAGAGCATATCTGCGAGTTGCCACTTAGATTCTTTACATAGCTAAATAAGGCTTTGTGGTTATCTTTCGAATCCTTGGCTATTTTTCTTTCAAAGTTAACCTTGGATGATTTTATGAGGGACCTTAGTTTCTTACTGATACTGATAAGGGATGTTTTTCCTTCTTGGGATTTGCTTTTTTTCTGAACTAGTGTCCTCCTTTTGTTGTATAACCTGTTTGTGGCAGGGATCCAGCAGACTGGTTTCCTTCTCTTAGGGGAGTGAATCTTGGTTTTGCTAGGGATGGCACGATCCATGCATCCTTGTAGGTGCTCATAGAGTGCAGTTGTAAAGGATTCTGCATCTTGGGCAGTTTTATCCTTTAGCGTGGGGGCTGTGAAACTTACCACCTCTGCCTTAAGTAAGGTGAAGTTTGGTTTAAAAACGTTTTTCACTGTGGTTTCCTTGGTTGGGGTGATGGTGGGGTGTAGGCATCCAGGGTGATTAGTTTATGGTCTGACCTAACCAGTGATGAGTTGAGCTCCGGCATGGAACACCTGTCACCCATGTTGGTGATGACCAGTGCCAATATGTTGTGGCCTGTGGTAGGGGAGTTTACCAGCTGATCCAGGGCATTTGAGTTGATAAATTCCAGGAAGCGCTGAGCCTGAAAGTTTGTACTCAAGTAGTTTTCCCAGTTAATGGTAAGGTAATTGAAATCGCCCAATATCAGGGTGTTCAGTAGGACCTTCACGTTTTCCAGTGTCTCCAGAAAGGCGGAGTGGTGGTCCTGGGTCATGGAGGGTGATCTGTAGCAGGCCACAATTTGCATTGCAGATTTGCCCGATGTTAGTTGCACATGGATGATCTCAGATGTATCATGTTGTGCCACTAACCTGGAGGTGTGGGTATACTTAATGAGTATGGATACACCCCCTCATTTTGTGTTTTGGTTCGTATTCTGTGGCCAAACTGTGTGGTATGAGTTGTAGCCCAGAAGTGCTGGAGTGCTCTCTGGAGCCTTGAACCAGGCTTCAGTTACTGCACAGATATCGACGTTCTCCATACTTAGGAGTGCTTCAAATGCATGCATCTTGAGACTTAAACTCCTGGTGTTGAGTAGCATAACATTTTTTTACTTGTGCTGTTTATGGAGGTGGGTTTGAATTTTGAGCCTTGCCTAAAAAAGCCATTATGGGAGCAGCAAGAGCCTTGGCCCGTATTCGAAAGCCAAGGGGTGACAGGTGCAAGCCATCTCTTGCGAATCAACGTGGCTTGTCGAGCATGTCATCCCAGGCTGACAGACACTGGACCCCCTTTGAATGACACCAGAAGCTTAGCCAATTGTTGAAATTAATAATTTTTTTCTTTATACTGAGGTATCATTCTTGGTAAGGTCAGGATGCTACTCAGGGTCAGGGTCATACCCACCTGGGCTACATGATCAGAGAGCTCTTCCATGTCTCTTTTCATGTAGCCCAGGGAGGTACATCTCAGGTCATTCACACCAACATGAGCAATGACAGAGTCATATTTGTACTTGTTCTGGAGTGACCTGAGTGCTTGTGTTATGTGGCGGATTCTGGCTCCCGAAAGGCAGCTAACAGTAACCTTCTCCTTGTCCAGCCTAGTGAGTGGGGTGTCAGTGTGCCTGACTATTGAGTCACCTATTACTAGTGTGTTAGGCATGTTATTTCGCCTTAAGGGCTGTGATTGTGCAGCACATTGATTTTGTGTTTTATGTGTTGTCTGGTTTGTGATGGGAGGTGCAGGTTTTGTGGGTGTCTGCTTTGGAGCTCTCTGATGCTTTTGCAGGTTTTTATTTAGAGTCTCCGAGTATGATTTTGTGTATTTATGTGTATTTTTTGCCAGTGCTGGTTTAGTAGGTCTGTGTGAGGCTGGAGGTGTGGTGCAAGTTTTAACCTTCTCCTCATGACTGTCTGTTCCAGTCTTGGGTGGAGAGACCTTAGCTCCAGTTTGGCTGTATAATTGCATCTCTCACATATGTTAGTGTTTTATGGTAGGAGGAGAGGGCTGTCTGTGTACACGAGGCAGTTGTAACATTGCCTCAGGATACCCAGATTCACCAGCTGGACTGGAGAGTACACCTGAAGTTGCCCTTTGGTCATGCCTGAATATTAGGGTGAGCTGCTTAGTCACTTGGTTGGTGAGGGGTGGATAAAGAGCCTTGCCCTGCTGACAGTCAAGTGTCGGGGTATATTAGTGCTTGCTGTTAGGTCTGAGCAAGTGCTGGACTGTAGGATGCTTTATGAGTGCTTAGGTTGAGAGTTAACTAGTATCGAGTGAAAAACTGAAGAGGAGACTTAGTGGAGCCGGGAATAATTTAACCCTAGCTAACTGGTGCTGCCCGGCGCACAAAACCATGCAAATGCGTTTTTTAAACTACTAACTTCTGGGCTGGAACCACTCTTCCAGGAACAGATGGCTGCTCAATGTTCCCCTCTCTCACAGATGAACAGAGAAACTTCCCTCTATCCAAGTAAGGTATGAGCAACTCAAACTTGTAACACAGCCCTGAATTCAGCACTAGCCTGAAAACTGGACTATACTAGCTTAGAAAGGCGAGAAACAAGAATTTTTTTTGTTTGTTTTTTTGAAAAGATAAGGCAAAAACAGTAAAAAGTACACTTAAAACAGCTTTAAACAACTTCAAGTGATCAGAAAAGGC